>NW_028289272.1:0-57610 GCF_059628265.1 Tinamus guttatus | reverse complement strand
AACCTGTTTCTCACTCCAAGCACAAAGCGTGCGCAGCACGAGTCTTGGCACAGCAAAACACTTCCTTTGGCATGCCCTTTGCAGCATCACTCCAAACGGGGCTCTCCGCTTCATCCATCCCCTGACTCCATACTAGCACCAACGGGCTGCTAAAGCGTTTCGCAGAAAACACCAAGGAACCTGTTTCTCACTCCAAGCACAAAGCGTGCGCAGCACGAGTCTTGGCACAGCAAAACACTTCCTTTGGCATGCCCTTTGCAGCCTCACTCCAAACGGGGCTCTCCGCTTCATCCATCCCCTGACTCCATACTAGCACCAACGGGCTGCTAAAGCGTTTCGCAGAAAACACCAAGGAACCTGTTTCTCACTCCAAGCACAAAGCGTGCGCAGCACGAGTCTTGGCACAGCAAAACACTTCCTTTGGCATGCCCTTTGCAGCCTCACTCCAAACGGGGCTCTCCGCTTCATCCATCCCCTGACTCCATACTAGCACCAACGGGCTGCTAAAGCGTTTCGCAGAAAACACCAAGGAACCTGTTTCTCACTCCAAGCACAAAGCGTGCGCAGCACGAGTCTTGGCACAGCAAAACACTTCCTTTGGCATGCCCTTTGCAGCCTCACTCCAAACGGGGCTCTCCGCTTCATCCATCCCCTGACTCCATACTAGCACCAACGGCCTGCTAAAGCGTTTCGCAGAAAACACCAAGGAACCTGTTTCTCACTCCAAGCACAAAGCGTGCGCAGCACGAGTCTTGGCACAGCAGAAACACTTCCCTTGGCATGCCCTTTGCAGCCTCACTCCAAACGGGCTCTCCGCTTCATCCATCCCCTGACTCCATACTAGCACCAACGGGCTGCTAAAGCATTTCGCAGAAAACACCAAGGAACCTGTTTCTCACTCCAAGCACAAAGCGTGCGCAGCACGAGTCTTGGCACAGCAAAACACTTCCTTTGGCATGCCCTTTGCAGCCTCACTCCAAACGGGACTCTCCGCTTCATCCATCCCCTGACTCCATACTAGCACCAACGGGCTGCTAAAGCGTTTCGCAGAAAACACCAAGGAACCTGTTTCTCACTCCAAGCACAAAGCGTGCGCAGCACGAGTCTTGGCACAGCAAAACACTTCCTTTGGCATGCCCTTTGCAGCCTCACTCCAAACGGGGCTCTCCGCTTCATCCATCCCCTGACTCCATACTAGCACCAACGGGCCTGCTAAAGCATTTCGCAGAAAACACCAAGGAACCTGTTTCTCACTCCAAGCACAAAGCGTGCGCAGCACGAGTCTTGGCACAGCAAAACACTTCCTTTGGCATGCCCTTTGCAGCCTCACTCCAAACGGGGCTCTCCGCTTCATCCATCCCCTGACTCCATACTAGCACCAACGGGCTGCTAAAGCGTTTCGCAGAAAACACCAAGGAACCTGTTTCTCACTCCAAGCACAAAGCGTGCGCAGCACGAGTCTTGGCACAGCAAAACACTTCCTTTGGCATGCCCTTTGCAGCCTCACTCCAAACGGGGCTCTCCGCTTCATCCATCCCCTGACTCCATACTAGCACCAACGGGCTGCTAAAGCCTTTCGCAGAAAACACCAAGGAACCTGTTTCTCACTCCAAGCACAAAGCGTGCGCAGCACGAGTCTTGGCACAGCAAAACACTTCCTTTGGCATGCCCTTTGCAGCCTCACTCCAAACGGGGCTCTCCGCTTCATCCATCCCCTGACTCCATACTAGCACCAACGGGCTGCTAAAGCGTTTCGCAGAAAACACCAAGGAACCTGTTTCTCACTCCAAGCCACAAAGCGTGCGCAGCACGAGTCTTGGCACAGCAAAACACTTCCTTTGGCATGCCCTTTGCAGCCTCACTCCAAACGGGGCTCTCCGCTTCATCCATCCCCTGACTCCATACTAGCACCAACGGGCTGCTAAAGCGTTCGCAGAAAACACCAAGGAACCTGTTTCTCACTCCAAGCACAAAGCGTGTGCAGCACGAGTCTTGCACAGCAAAACACTTCCTTTGGCATGCCCTTTGCAGCCTCACTCCAAACGGGGCTCTCCGCTTCATCCATCCCCTGACTCCATACTAGCACCAACGGGCTGCTAAAGCAAAAACACCAAGGAACCTGTTTCTCACTCCAAGCACAAAGCGTGCGCAGCGCGAGTCTTGGCACAGCAAAACACTTCCTTTGGCATGCCCTTTGCAGCCTCACTCCAAACGGGCTCTCCGCTTCATCATCCCCTGACTCCATACTAGCACCAACGGGCTGCTAAAGCGTTTCGCAGAAAACACCAAGGAACCTGTTTCTCACTCCAAGCACAAAGCGTGCGCAGCACGAGTCTTGGCACAGCAAAACACTTCCTTTGGCATGCCCTTTGCAGCCTCACTCCAAACGGGGCTCTCCGCTTCATCCATCCCCTGACTCCATACTAGCACCAACGGCCTGCTAAAGCGTTTCGCAGAAAACACCAAGGAACCTGTTTCTCACTCCAAGCACAAAGCGTGCGCAGCACGAGTCTTGGCACAGCAAAACACTTCCTTTGGCATGCCCTTTGCAGCCTCACTCCAAACGGGGCTCTCCGCTTCATCCATCCCCTGACTCCATACTAGCACCAACGGGCTGCTAAAGCGTTTCGCAGAAAACACCAAGGAACCTGTTTCTCACTCCAAGCACAAAGCGTGCGCAGCACGAGTCTTGGCACAGCAAAACACTTCTCTTGGCATGCCCTTTGCAGCCTCACTCCAAACGGGCTCTCCGCTTCATCCATCCCCTGACTCCATACTAGCACCAACGGGCTGCTAAAGCGTTTCGCAGAAAACACCAAGGAACCTGTTTCTCACTCCAAGCACAAAGCGTGCGCAGCACGAGTCTTGGCACAGCAAAAACACTTCCTTTGGCATGCCCTTTGCAGCCTCACTCCAAACGGGCTCTCCGCTTCATCCATCCCCTGACTCCATACTAGCACCAACGGGCTGCTAAAGCGTTTCGCAGAAAACACCAAGGAACCTGTTTCTCACTCCAAGCACAAAGCGTGCGCAGCACGAGTCTTGGCACAGCAAAACACTTCCTTTGGCATGCCCTTTGCAGCCTCACTCCAAACGGGGCTCTCCGCTTCATCCATCCCCTGACTCCATACTAGCACCAACGGCTGCTAAAGCGTTTCGCAGAAAACACCAAGGAACCTGTTTCTCACTCCAAGCACAAAGTGTGCGCAGCACGAGTCTTGGCACAGCAAAACACTTCCTTTGGCATGCCCTTTGCAGCCTCACTCCAAACGGGGCTCTCCGCTTCATCCATCCCCTGACTCCATACTAACACCAACGGGCTGCTAAAGCGTTTCGCAGAAAACACCAAGGAACCTGTTTCTCACTCCAAGCACAAAGCGTGCGCAGCACGAGTCTTGGCACAGCAAAACACTTCCTTTGGCATGCCTTTGCAGCCTCACTCCAAACGGGGCTCTCCGCTTCATCCATCCCCTGACTCCATACTAGCACCAACGGGCTGCTAAAGCGTTTCGCAGAAAACACCAAGGAACCTGTTTCTCACTCCAAGCACAAAGCGTGCGCAGCACGAGTCTTGGCACAGCAAAACACTTCCTTTGGCATGCCTTTGCAGCCTCACTCCAAACGGGGCTCTCCGCTTCATCCATCCCCTGACTCCATACTAGCACCAACGGGCTGCTAAAGCGTTTCGCAGAAAACACCAAGGAAACCTGTTTCTCACTCCAAGCACAAAGCGTGCGCAGCACGAGTCTTGGCACAGCAAAACACTTCCTTTGGCATGCCCTTTGCAGCCTCACTCCAAACGGGGCTCTCCGCTTCATCCATCCCCTGACTCCATACTAGCACCAACGGGCTGCTAAAGCGTTTCGCAGAAAACACCAAGGAACCTGTTTCTCACTCCAAGCACAAAGCGTGCGCAGCACGAGTCTTGGCACAGCAAAACACTTCCTTTGGCATGCCCTTTGCAGCCTCACTCCAAACGGGGCTCTCCGCTTCATCCATCCCCTGACTCCATACTAGCACCAACGGGCTGCTAAAGCGTTTCGCAGAAAACACCAAGGAACCTGTTTCTCACTCCAAGCACAAAGCGTGCGCAGCACGAGTCTTGGCACAGCAAAACACTTCCTTTGGCATGCCCTTTGCAGCCTCACTCCAAACGGGGCTCTCCGCTTCATCCATCCCCTGACTCCATACTAGCACCAACGGGCTGCTAAAGCGTTTCGCAGAAAACACCAAGGAACCTGTTTCTCACTCCAAGCACAAAGCGTGCGCAGCACGAGTCTTGGCACAGCAAAACACTTCTCTTGGCATGCCCTTTGCAGCCTCACTCCAAACGGGGCTCTCCGCTTCATCCATCCCCTGACTCCATACTAGCACCAACGGGCTGCTAAAGCGTTTCGCAGAAAACACCAAGGAACCTGTTTCTCACTCCAAGCACAAAGCGTGCGCAGCACGAGTCTTGCACAGCAAAACACTTCCTTTGGCATGCCCTTTGCAGCCTCACTCCAAACGGGGCTCTCCGCTTCATCCATCCCCTGACTCCATACTAGCACCAACGGCCTGCTAAAGCGTTTCGCAGAAAACACCAAGGAACCTGTTTCTCACTCCAAGCACAAAGCGTGCGGAGCACGAGTCTTGGCACAGCAAAACACTTCCTTTGGCATGCCCTTTGCAGCCTCACTCCAAACGGGGCTCTCCGCTTCATCCATCCCCTGACTCCATACTAGCACCAACGGGCTGCTAAAGCGTTTCGCAGAAAACACCAAGGAACCTGTTTCTCACTCCAAGCACAAAGCGTGCGCAGCACGAGTCTTGGCACAGCAAAACACTTCCTTTGGCATGCCCTTTGCAGCCTCACTCCAAACGGGGCTCTCCGCTTCATCCATCCCCTGACTCCATACTAGCACCAACGGCCTGCTAAAGCGTTTCGCAGAAAACACCAAGGAACCTGTTTCTCACTCCAAGCACAAAGCGTGCGCAGCACGAGTCTTGGCACAGCAAAACACTTCCTTTGGCATGCCCTTTGCAGCCTCACTCCAAACGGGGCTCTCCGCTTCATCCATCCCCTGACTCCATACTAGCACCAACGGGCTGCTAAAGCGTTTCGCAGAAAACACCAAGGAACCTGTTTCTCACTCCAAGCACAAAGCGTGCGCAGCACGAGTCTTGGCACAGCAAAACACTTCTCTTGGCATGCCCTTTGCAGCCTCACTCCAAACGGGGCTCTCCGCTTCATCCATCCCCTGACTCCATACTAGCACCAACGGGCTGCTAAAGCGTTTCGCAGAAAACACCAAGGAACCTGTTTCTCACTCCAAGCACAAAGCGTGCGCAGCACGAGTCTTGGCACAGCAAAACACTTCCTTTGGCATGCCCTTTGCAGCCTCACTCCAAACGGGGCTCTCCGCTTCATCCATCCCCTGACTCCATACTAGCACCAACGGGCTGCTAAAGCGTTTCGCAGAAAACACCAAGGAACCTGTTTCTCACTCCAAGCACAAGCGTGCGCAGCACGAGTCTTGGCACAGCAAAACACTTCCTTTGGCATGCCCTTTGCAGCCTCACTCCAAACGGGGCTCTCCGCTTCATCCATCCCCTGACTCCATACTAGCACCAACGGGCTGCTAAAGCGTTTCGCAGAAAACACCAAGGAACCTGTTTCTCACTCCAAGCACAAAGCGTGCGCAGCACGAGTCTTGGCACAGCAAAACACTTCCTTTGCATGCCCTTTGCAGCCTCACTCCAAACGGGGCTCTCCGCTTCATCCATCCCCTGACTCCATACTAGCACCAACGGGCTGCTAAAGCGTTTCGCAGAAAACACCAAGGAACCTGTTTCTCACTCCAAGCACAAAGCGTGCGCAGCACGAGTCTTGGCACAGCAGAACACTTCCTTTGGCATGCCCTTTGCAGCCTCACTCCAAACGGGGCTCTCCGCTTCATCCATCCCCTGACTCCATACTAGCACCAACGGGCTGCTAAAGCGTTTCGCAGAAAACACCAAGGAACCTGTTTCTCACTCCAAGCACAAAGCGTGCGCAGCACGAGTCTTGGCACAGCAAAACACTTCCTTTGGCATGCCCTTTGCAGCCTCACTCCAAACGGGGCTCTCCGCTTCATCCATCCCCTGACTCCATACTAGCACCAACGGGCTGCTAAAGCGTTTCGCAGAAAACACCAAGGAACCTGTTTCTCACTCCAAGCACAAAGCGTGCGCAGCACGAGTCTTGGCACAGCAAAACACTTCCTTTGGCATGCCCTTTGCAGCCTCACTCCAAACGGGGCTCTCCGCTTCATCCATCCCCTGACTCCATACTAGCACCAACGGGCTGCTAAAGCGTTTCGCAGAAAACACCAAGGAACCTGTTTCTCACTCCAAGCACAAAGCGTGCGCAGCACGAGTCTTGGCACAGCAAAACACTTCCTTTGGCATGCCCTTTGCAGCCTCACTCCAAACGGGGCTCTCCGCTTCATCCATCCCCTGACTCCATACTAGCACCAACGGCCTGCTAAAGCGTTTCGCAGAAAACACAAGGAACCTGTTTCTCACTCCAAGCACAAAGCGTGCGCAGCACGAGTCTTGGCACAGCAAAACACTTCTCTTGGCATGCCCTTTGCAGCCTCACTCCAAACGGGGCTCTCCGCTTCATCCATCCCCTGACTCCATACTAGCACCAACGGGCTGCTAAAGCGTTTCGCAGAAAACAACAAGGAACCTGTTTCTCACTCCAAGCACAAAGCGTGCGCAGCACGAGTCTTGGCACAGCAAAACACTTCCTTTGGCATGCCCTTTGCAGCCTCACTCCAAACGGGGGCTCTCCGCTTCATCCATCCCCTGACTCCATACTAGCACCAACGGGCTGCTAAAGCGTTTCGCAGAAAACACCAAGGAACCTGTTTCTCACCTCAAGCACAAAGCGTGCGCAGCACGAGTCTTGGCACAGCAAAACACTTCCTTTGGCATGCCCTTTGCAGCCTCACTCCAAACGGGGCTCTCCGCTTCATCCATCCCCTGACTCCATACTAGCACCAACGGCTGCTAAAGCGTTTCGCAGAAAACACCAAGGAACCTGTTTCTCACTCCAAGCACAAAGCGTGCGCAGCACGAGTCTTGGCACAGCAAAACACTTCCTTTGGCATGCCCTTTGCAGCCTCACTCCAAACGGGGCTCTCCGCTTCATCCATCCCCTGACTCCATACTAGCACCAACGGGCTGCTAAAGCCTTTCGCAGAAAACACCAAGGAACCTGTTTCTCACTCCAAGCACAAAGCGTGCGCAGCACGAGTCTTGGCACAGCAAAACACTTCCTTTGGCATGCCCTTTGCAGCCTCACTCCAAACGGGGCTCTCCGCTTCATCCATCCCCTGACTCCATACTAGCACCAACGGGCTGCTAAAGCGTTTCGCAGAAAACACCAAGGAACCTGTTTCTCACTCCAAGCACAAAGCGTGCGCAGCACGAGTCTTGGCACAGCAGAACACTTCCTTTGGCATGCCCTTTGCAGCCTCACTCCAAACGGGGCTCTCCGCTTCATCCATCCCCTGACTCCATACTAGCACCAACGGCCTGCTAAAGCGTTTCGCAGAAAACACCAAGGAACCTGTTTCTCACTCCAACCACAAAGCGTGCGCAGCACGAGTCTTGGCACAGCAGAACACTTCCCTTGGCATGCCCTTTGCAGCCTCACTCCAAACGGGGCTCTCCGCTTCATCCATCCCCTGACTCCATACTAGCACCAACGGGCTGCTAAAGCATTTCGCAGAAAACACCAAGGAACCTGTTTCTCACTCCAAGCACAAAGCGTGCGCAGCACGAGTCTTGGCACAGCAAAACACTTCCTTTGGCATGCCCTTTGCAGCCTCACTCCAAACGGGGCTCTCCGCTTCATCCATCCCCTGACTCCATACTAGCACCAACGGGCTGCTAAAGCGTTTCGCAGAAAACACCAAGGAACCTGTTTCTCACTCCAAGCACAAAGCGTGCGCAGCACGAGTCTTGGCACAGCAAAACACTTCCTTTGGCATGCCCTTTGCAGCCTCACTCCAAACGGGACTCTCCGCTTCATCCATCCCCTGACTCCATACTAGCACCAACGGGCTGCTAAAGCGTTTCGCAGAAAACACCAAGGAACCTGTTTCTCACTCCAAGCACAAAGCGTGCGCAGCACGAGTCTTGGCACAGCAAAACACTTCCTTTGGCATGCCCTTTGCAGCCTCACTCCAAACGGGGCTCTCCGCTTCATCCATCCCCTGACTCCATACTAGCACCAACGGCCTGCTAAAGCATTTCGCAGAAAACACCAAGGAACCTGTTTCTCACTCCAAGCACAAAGCGTGCGCAGCACGAGTCTTGGCACAGCAAAACACTTCCTTTGGCATGCCCTTTGCAGCCTCACTCCAAACGGGGCTCTCCGCTTCATCCATCCCCTGACTCCATACTAGCACCAACGGGCTGCTAAAGCGTTTCGCAGAAAACACCAAGGAACCTGTTTCTCACTCCAAGCACAAAGCGTGCGCAGCACGAGTCTTGGCACAGCAAAACACTTCCTTTGGCATGCCCTTTGCAGCCTCACTCCAAACGGGGCTCTCCGCTTCATCCATCCCCTGACTCCATACTAGCACCAACGGGCTGCTAAAGCCTTTCGCAGAAAACACCAAGGAACCTGTTTCTCACTCCAAGCACAAAGCGTGCGCAGCACGAGTCTTGGCACAGCAAAACACTTCCTTTGGCATGCCCTTTGCAGCCTCACTCCAAACGGGGCTCTCCGCTTCATCCATCCCCTGACTCCATACTAGCACCAACGGGCTGCTAAAGCGTTTCGCAGAAAACACCAAGGAACCTGTTTCTCACTCCAACCACAAAGCGTGCGCAGCACGAGTCTTGGCACAGCAAAACACTTCCTTTGGCATGCCCTTTGCAGCCTCACTCCAAACGGGGCTCTCCGCTTCATCCATCCCCTGACTCCATACTAGCACCAACGGGCTGCTAAAGCGTTTCGCAGAAAACACCAAGGAACCTGTTTCTCACTCCAAGCACAAAGCGTGTGCAGCACGAGTCTTGGCACAGCAAAACACTTCCTTTGGCATGCCCTTTGCAGCCTCACTCCAAACGGGGCTCTCCGCTTCATCCATCCCCTGACTCCATACTAGCACCAACGGGCTGCTAAAGCAAAAACACCAAGGAACCTGTTTCTCACTCCAAGCACAAAGCGTGCGCAGCGCGAGTCTTGGCACAGCAAAACACTTCCTTTGGCATGCCCTTTGCAGCCTCACTCCAAACGGGGCTCTCCGCTTCATCCATCCCCTGACTCCATACTAGCACCAACGGGCTGCTAAAGCGTTTCGCAGAAAACACCAAGGAACCTGTTTCTCACTCCAAGCACAAAGCGTGCGCAGCACGAGTCTTGGCACAGCAAAACACTTCCTTTGGCATGCCCTTTGCAGCCTCACTCCAAACGGGGCTCTCCGCTTCATCCATCCCCTGACTCCATACTAGCACCAACGGGCTGCTAAAGCGTTTCGCAGAAAACACCAAGGAACCTGTTTCTCACTCCAAGCACAAAGCGTGCGCAGCACGAGTCTTGGCACAGCAAAACACTTCCTTTGGCATGCCCTTTGCAGCCTCACTCCAAACGGGGCTCTCCGCTTCATCCATCCCCTGACTCCATACTAGCACCAACGGGCTGCTAAAGCGTTTCGCAGAAAACACCAAGGAACCTGTTTCTCACTCCAAGCACAAAGCGTGCGCAGCACGAGTCTTGGCACAGCAGAACACTTCCTTTGGCATGCCCTTTGCAGCCTCACTCCAAACGGGGCTCTCCGCTTCATCCATCCCCTGACTCCATACTAGCACCAACGGGCTGCTAAAGCGTTTCGCAGAAAACACCAAGGAACCTGTTTCTCACTCCAAGCACAAAGCGTGCGCAGCACGAGTCTTGGCACAGCAGAACACTTCCCTTGGCATGCCCTTTGCAGCCTCACTCCAAACGGGGCTCTCCGCTTCATCCATCCCCTGACTCCATACTAGCACCAACGGGCTGCTAAAGCGTTTCGCAGAAAACACCAAGGAACCTGTTTCTCACTCCAAGCACAAAGCGTGCGCAGCACGAGTCTTGGCACAGCAAAACACTTCCTTTGGCATGCCCTTTGCAGCCTCACTCCAAACGGGGCTCTCCGCTTCATCCATCCCCTGACTCCATACTAGCACCAACGGGCTGCTAAAGCGTTTCGCAGAAAACACCAAGGAACCTGTTTCTCACTCCAAGCACAAAGCGTGCGCAGCACGAGTCTTGGCACAGCAGAACACTTCCTTTGGCATGCCCTTTGCAGCCTCACTCCAAACGGGGCTCTCCGCTTCATCCATCCCCTGACTCCATACTAGCACCAACGGCCTGCTAAAGCGTTTCGCAGAAAACACCAAGGAACCTGTTTCTCACTCCAACCACAAAGCGTGCGCAGCACGAGTCTTGGCACAGCAGAACACTTCCCTTGGCATGCCCTTTGCAGCCTCACTCCAAACGGGGCTCTCCGCTTCATCCATCCTGTGCCGAAAATCTCGCTGTCAAGAACTGAATGTCCAAAAGGAGACAGAGGAGTCCTAAAACTTTATTCTAATAAAGGGAGAGTCCACCGGGCATATCCCTGTGGGGTCTCTCCAAATGCTGGGGGACGCAGCCCCGCTTTTATCCTAATTTCCCGACCGAGGGACGCCCTCTCCTTTTCCCCATTGGCCAAGGTACTCAGAAGTTACAGCCTTCCCGGCCCGCCTACACCGAACTCCGGCCTCCCGCCATCTGTTCTCACCTGAGCTCACCAACTCCTTTGTCCCCCTTGCTGAAGAATGTGGGGCAATTGCCCTATTTCCCTCCTTTGTAAAGGCCCCATCTCCTTGCAGATGGCTCTTTTTGTCCTTCTGGGCTCATGGCTCCACTCAGTCTCCCCTCCCTTTGTCCTGCTCTTCAGCCAAACTGTGGAGAAACCCCCTTATTGATGAATACAGAAACTTGAGCATTCCGCTCAATCCCTCCTCTTTTTCTTTTTCTTTTTTTTTTTTTTCCTTTGGACAATATTTGTTTTTACAAACTAGCTTATTAACTAACAACCTGCGTTCAGTATGTCTAGTACCCATCAGTAGTCTTCATATCCTCCTGAACTCCCACAGACCCAGCAACCCAGAGTTTATTTTCCAGACCCACTCCCCGTCAGCGGTACAGATCAACTGAGAAGTCCAGGCTTCTGGAGTCTTGGAAATCTTAACTCTGGTGTGATGAGTCCATCCATGCTCAGCTGTCTTGATTGATGTACCAAGACCCAATCCCCTGGTTGGATATCATGGACTGCAAAATCCAAGGGGAGAGTCTGTGCGAGCTGGGCTTCCTGTCAGAGAGACTTCACAAGAAAAAGTATTCTGGCCACATATTGCTTTAAATATAATACAGTCATGGATTTCCTTTGGTTCTTCTCCCTCAGGACCAGTTAGACAAGAAGCTGGGTTAAACCCTCCCTCGCTTCAGAAGCCCCTTCAGATAGCAAGGCCCTGACAAGGTATGGGACCTTGACATCATGGGATCCCTCTGTGGTCAGTTTTCGGACCTCAGTTACTATTAGGACCGTACCTGCGCAATTCTGCAGACAATAAGGCCACCCCTTAGCCACTGGGTCTAACATATAAGCTATTGGTATTCACATGCCTCCATGCTTTTGCACTAAAATTTCCTTGCCACGGCTCTGTTTGACATTCACATATAATTCAAATTCTTTCTCTGTGTCCAGAAGAGCTAAGGCCGGAGCCTGGGTCAATTTATCTTTTAATTTTCTAAAGCTCTGTTCTCCTTCTCATGTCCATACCACAACATTGGGGCTGTTTTGGGTTAAACCTCCAGCCAAAATACGCCCCAAATATATATAATATACATATATATATATTTCCCCGACACCCTAAACCCTTTTTGGGCCAAGAAATTGAGTAACTTCACAGCAGTTTCCTTCACCACCCTCTCTTGTTCACCTGATAGGGGCAAGTCATACTGCAATAACCTGGCTCCTGGGGTTGGGATAAATTCCTTCAGTATTTTCTGCAAGGCTTGTCCAAATAGGACCGGTGCCTTGGTGTATCCTTGCAGGAGGACTGTCCATGTCAATTGGTGTTTTATCATTTTCTTGGAACTGCCCACACTTCTGGGTTCACTTCAGCATAAGCTTTGTCAGACATTTTGCACAAAGTTACAGTAGTGCAAGCTTCTTTATCATCTCTTACAATACTGATTTGCATTCCCAATTTAGCCATCAAATCCCTCCCCAGCAGATTGCAATCACAATTTGGGACAAAGAGAAAATCATGCATCTCAAATTTATTTCCCACATCCACTACCAGTGGCTGGATAATACGCACTCGTTCGTCTTTCCCACTTACCCCTTGGATAACCAAGGAGCCCTTTGACAATCGCCCTCCTTTTGGCATAAAATTCAAGGTGGATCGAGAGGCTCCTGTATCTATCAAGAAACACACTTCCTCTCGGTCCGGACCCACCCTACATGTTATCAAGGGCTCCCGTGTGGTGGATCCTTGGTATAATGGGAGCCCCTGACACCCCTAGCAATCCATTTCCATTAGTCGGTGAATTTCCTCTTCCTGAGGATCTCTTAGCCTCTGTGGGCATTCCCTTCTCCAATGTCCTTCCTCTTTACACAATGCACACTGATTTCTTCCCAATTTTTGTTTTAGTTGGATATCTTCTGTTGAAGAGACCATTCCCCTGCTCTGCCTTTGATTACGCCCTTGAGATCGACCCCTTCCTCTGGCCCTTGGGGGTCCCTCACGGGGCCTCACAGATCCTTGTGATTGTCTTATATACTGAGCCATAATCATTGCCTTTGTCTTTGCCTTTTCCTCATCCCTTCTCACATACACCTGTTGTGCTCTCTTTACCAATTCCTCTAATGGTTTATCCTGCCACTCTTCATCCTTCTGCATCCTCCTTCTTATATCAGGCCAAGATTTAGTGACAAACTGTACTTTTAGTAATGTGTCAAAGGCTGGTCCCTCAGGGTCCAGTCCTCCCTGTTTCCTCAAAGCATCTCTAATTCTTTCTAGCCAATGAGAGGGGCTCTCATCTTTTCCCTGTTCCAAGGTCATAGCCTTTGACATATTATTAGTTCTGGGGACTGCCATTTTAATGGCTCTGATTATGTATGCTCGATAATCTCGAAGACGGGTCAAACTGACTCGATCATTTGGATCCCAATGGGGGTCTCCCACTGGGATCATATCATCCACTGTGGGTGCATCTATCGCATTTTGGCCTGCCTGCGGGTGTTCGTCCTCCCATAATTGACGAGCTTTTTGCAAGATCATTTTCTTTTCCTGGAATCCAAATAAGATTCCTAAAAGAAAATCCCAATCCTTCCAAGTGTAATCTGCATTTCCTAGATATTCATCTATCTTTTCCCCTACTCCTATGGGATCATCTAAATAAGGAGGTAGTTCTTTCTTTAATCCCCTTATATCTTGGGTGGTCAGTGGCACGATTACAAATCCAAATCCCCCATCCTGACCTCCCAATGGAACCTGTCGTAGGGGCATTTGCCGAATTTTTGTCGGAACTTTAGAAGTTTTTGGCACCTCGTACTGGGTTCCTTTTCTTGTTTTTGAAGGGGATAAAATGTCCTGTTCCTCCTCCTCTTCACTGTCACTAGAAGCAGGAGGTGCAGAGGGGACAAGACCTGTGGCTCCTGATGCGTCGTCCGACCCTACAGGGGGCCACCTAAATCCCCCTGGTAACTTATATTCTGGCCAAACAAAACAACAATATTTTATCATTAATTCCATAATTATTCCTAGGGGAATGCGTAAGTTATCCCAAACCCTCAAAAGTCTCCCCAAGGGACTATATGGGGATAAGTTAAGGTCATCATTCCTTTCCCCAGCACCCTCTTTTGCCTTCCCTTCGCTGCTCTCCCTGGACTCCCATGTCGGGGTCGTCACCCCTTTTGTTCCCCACTGTCCCATAGTACTCACCAGTGAGATTTCAATGGTCCTTTCCGTCAAACCTGGTCCTTTCCGTCGGACTTTAGCGCTACCCGGAGGTCCTTTCCTTCAGACCTAGTCCTTTCCGTCAGACTATAGCGCTACCCGGAGGTCCTTTCCGTCAGACGTAGCCCTTTCCGTCGGGCTTAGCGCTACCGGGAGGTCCTTTCCGTCAGACCTAGCCCTTTCCGTCGGGCTTAGCGCTACCGGGAGGTCCTTTCCGTCAGACCTAGCCCTTTACGTCACACCCCTTGAGGACCCCCTCCTGGTCCTACCTGCGGATCCCCCAATCCGCTTCTCGTCTGTCTCCGGACAGTCTCGGGAACCCAATCAGTCGTCCGGTGCAGGCTGCCGTCGAAGGGAGTCGATCACCAAAAGCTATGGTGAGGCGCGCCGTCGACTCCAATCGCCGTCTGCCGTTCCCGGAAGGTGGAAGGATCCCGGACGAGCCCCCAATTGTGCGGAAAATCTCGCTGTCAAGAACTGAATGTCCAAAAGGAGACAGAGGAGTCCTAAAACTTTATTCGAATAAAGGGAGAGTCCACCGGGCATATCCCTGTGGGGTCTCTCCAAATGCTGGGGGACGCAGCCCCGCTTTTATCCTAATTTCCCGACCGAGGGACGCCCTCTCCTTTTCCCCATTGGCCAAGGTACTCAGAAGTTACAGCCTTCCCGGCCCGCCTACACCGAACTCCGGCCTCCCGCCATCTGTTCTCACCTGAGCTCACCAACTCCTTTGTCCCCCTTGCTGAAGAATGTGGGGCAATTGCCCTATTTCCCTCCTTTGTAAAGGCCCCATCTCCTTGCAGATGGCTCTTTTTGTCCTTCTGGGCTCATGGCTCCACTCAGTCTCCCCTCCCTTTGTCCTGCTCTTCAGCCAAACTGTGGAGAAACCCCCTTATTGATGAATACAGAAACTTGAGCATTCCGCTCAATCCCTCCTCTTTTTCTTTTTCTTTTTTTTTTTTTTCCTTTGGACAATATTTGTTTTTACAAACTAGCTTATTAACTAACAACCTGCGTTCAGTATGTCTAGTACCCATCAGTAGTCTTCATATCCTCCTGAACTCCCACAGACCCAGCAACCCAGAGTTTATTTTCCAGACCCACTCCCCGTCAGCGGTACAGATCAACTGAGAAGTCCAGGCTTCTGGAGTCTTGGAAATCTTAACTCTGGTGTGATGAGTCCATCCATGCTCAGCTGTCTTGATTGATGTACCAAGACCCAATCCCCTGGTTGGATATCATGGACTGCAAAATCCAAGGGGAGAGTCTGTGCGAGCTGGGCTTCCTGTCAGAGAGACTTCACAAGAAAAAGTATTCTGGCCACATATTGCTTTAAATATAATACAGTCATGGATTTCCTTTGGTTCTTCTCCCTCAGGACCAGTTAGACAAGAAGCTGGGTTAAACCCTCCCTCGCTTCAGAAGCCCCTTCAGATAGCAAGGCCCTGACAAGGTATGGGACCT
Organism: Tinamus guttatus; assembly: GCF_059628265.1. Taxonomy (NCBI): domain Eukaryota; kingdom Metazoa; phylum Chordata; class Aves; order Tinamiformes; family Tinamidae; genus Tinamus; species Tinamus guttatus. The sequence goes on along the minus strand of NW_028289272.1, from coordinate 42,118 downwards.
TGACATCATGGGATCCCTCTGTGGTCAGTTTTCGGACCTCAGTTACTATTAGGACCGTACCTGCGCAATTCTGCAGACAATAAGGCCACCCCTTAGCCACTGGGTCTAACATATAAGCTATTGGTATTCACATGCCTCCATGCTTTTGCACTAAAATTTCCTTGCCACGGCTCTGTTTGACATTCACATATAATTCAAATTCTTTCTCTGTGTCCAGAAGAGCTAAGGCCGGAGCCTGGGTCAATTTATCTTTTAATTTTCTAAAGCTCTGTTCTCCTTCTCATGTCCATACCACAACATTGGGGCTGTTTTGGGTTAAACCTCCAGCCAAAATACGCCCCAAATATATATAATATACATATATATATATTTCCCCGACACCCTAAACCCTTTTTGGGCCAAGAAATTGAGTAACTTCACAGCAGTTTCCTTCACCACCCTCTCTTGTTCACCTGATAGGGGCAAGTCATACTGCAATAACCTGGCTCCTGGGGTTGGGATAAATTCCTTCAGTATTTTCTGCAAGGCTTGTCCAAATAGGACCGGTGCCTTGGTGTATCCTTGCAGGAGGACTGTCCATGTCAATTGGTGTTTTATCATTTTCTTGGAACTGCCCACACTTCTGGGTTCACTTCAGCATAAGCTTTGTCAGACATTTTGCACAAAGTTACAGTAGTGCAAGCTTCTTTATCATCTCTTACAATACTGATTTGCATTCCCAATTTAGCCATCAAATCCCTCCCCAGCAGATTGCAATCACAATTTGGGACAAAGAGAAAATCATGCATCTCAAATTTATTTCCCACATCCACTACCAGTGGCTGGATAATACGCACTCGTTCGTCTTTCCCACTTACCCCTTGGATAACCAAGGAGCCCTTTGACAATCGCCCTCCTTTTGGCATAAAATTCAAGGTGGATCGAGAGGCTCCTGTATCTATCAAGAAACACACTTCCTCTCGGTCCGGACCCACCCTACATGTTATCAAGGGCTCCCGTGTGGTGGATCCTTGGTATAATGGGAGCCCCTGACACCCCTAGCAATCCATTTCCATTAGTCGGTGAATTTCCTCTTCCTGAGGATCTCTTAGCCTCTGTGGGCATTCCCTTCTCCAATGTCCTTCCTCTTTACACAATGCACACTGATTTCTTCCCAATTTTTGTTTTAGTTGGATATCTTCTGTTGAAGAGACCATTCCCCTGCTCTGCCTTTGATTACGCCCTTGAGATCGACCCCTTCCTCTGGCCCTTGGGGGTCCCTCACGGGGCCTCACAGATCCTTGTGATTGTCTTATATACTGAGCCATAATCATTGCCTTTGTCTTTGCCTTTTCCTCATCCCTTCTCACATACACCTGTTGTGCTCTCTTTACCAATTCCTCTAATGGTTTATCCTGCCACTCTTCATCCTTCTGCATCCTCCTTCTTATATCAGGCCAAGATTTAGTGACAAACTGTACTTTTAGTAATGTGTCAAAGGCTGGTCCCTCAGGGTCCAGTCCTCCCTGTTTCCTCAAAGCATCTCTAATTCTTTCTAGCCAATGAGAGGGGCTCTCATCTTTTCCCTGTTCCAAGGTCATAGCCTTTGACATATTATTAGTTCTGGGGACTGCCATTTTAATGGCTCTGATTATGTATGCTCGATAATCTCGAAGACGGGTCAAACTGACTCGATCATTTGGATCCCAATGGGGGTCTCCCACTGGGATCATATCATCCACTGTGGGTGCATCTATCGCATTTTGGCCTGCCTGCGGGTGTTCGTCCTCCCATAATTGACGAGCTTTTTGCAAGATCATTTTCTTTTCCTGGAATCCAAATAAGATTCCTAAAAGAAAATCCCAATCCTTCCAAGTGTAATCTGCATTTCCTAGATATTCATCTATCTTTTCCCCTACTCCTATGGGATCATCTAAATAAGGAGGTAGTTCTTTCTTTAATCCCCTTATATCTTGGGTGGTCAGTGGCACGATTACAAATCCAAATCCCCCATCCTGACCTCCCAATGGAACCTGTCGTAGGGGCATTTGCCGAATTTTTGTCGGAACTTTAGAAGTTTTTGGCACCTCGTACTGGGTTCCTTTTCTTGTTTTTGAAGGGGATAAAATGTCCTGTTCCTCCTCCTCTTCACTGTCACTAGAAGCAGGAGGTGCAGAGGGGACAAGACCTGTGGCTCCTGATGCGTCGTCCGACCCTACAGGGGGCCACCTAAATCCCCCTGGTAACTTATATTCTGGCCAAACAAAACAACAATATTTTATCATTAATTCCATAATTATTCCTAGGGGAATGCGTAAGTTATCCCAAACCCTCAAAAGTCTCCCCAAGGGACTATATGGGGATAAGTTAAGGTCATCATTCCTTTCCCCAGCACCCTCTTTTGCCTTCCCTTCGCTGCTCTCCCTGGACTCCCATGTCGGGGTCGTCACCCCTTTTGTTCCCCACTGTCCCATAGTACTCACCAGTGAGATTTCAATGGTCCTTTCCGTCAAACCTGGTCCTTTCCGTCGGACTTTAGCGCTACCCGGAGGTCCTTTCCTTCAGACCTAGTCCTTTCCGTCAGACTATAGCGCTACCCGGAGGTCCTTTCCGTCAGACGTAGCCCTTTCCGTCGGGCTTAGCGCTACCGGGAGGTCCTTTCCGTCAGACCTAGCCCTTTCCGTCGGGCTTAGCGCTACTGGGAGGTCCTTTCCGTCAGACCTAGCCCTTTACGTCACACCCCTTGAGGACCCCCTCCTGGTCCTACCTGCGGATCCCCCAATCCGCTTCTCGTCTGTCTCCGGACAGTCTCGGGAACCCAATCAGTCGTCCGGTGCAGGCTGCCGTCGAAGGGAGTCGATCACCAAAAGCTATGGTGAGGCGCGCCGTCGACTCCAATCGCCGTCTGCCGTTCCCGGAAGGTGGAAGGATCCCGGACGAGCCCCCAATTGTGCGGAAAATCTCGCTGTCAAGAACTGAATGTCCAAAAGGAGACAGAGGAGTCCTAAAACTTTATTCGAATAAAGGGAGAGTCCACCGGGCATATCCCTGTGGGGTCTCTCCAAATGCTGGGGGACGCAGCCCCGCTTTTATCCTAATTTCCCGACCGAGGGACGCCCTCTCCTTTTCCCCATTGGCCAAGGTACTCAGAAGTTACAGCCTTCCCGGCCCGCCTACACCGAACTCCGGCCTCCCGCCATCTGTTCTCACCTGAGCTCACCAACTCCCTTTGTCCCCCTTGCTGAAGAATGTGGGGCAATTGCCCTATTTCCCTCCTTTGTAAAGGCCCCATCTCCTTGCAGATGGCTCTTTTTGTCCTTCTGGGCTCATGGCTCCACTCAGTCTCCCCTCCCTTTGTCCTGCTCTTCAGCCAAACTGTGGAGAAACCCCCTTATTGATGAATACAGAAACTTGAGCATTCCGCTCAATCCCTCCTCTTTTTCTTTTTCTTTTTTTTTTTTTTCCTTTGGACAATATTTGTTTTTACAAACTAGCTTATTAACTAACAACCTGCGTTAGTATGTCTAGTACCCATCAGTAGTCTTCATATCCTCCTGAACTCCCACAGACCCAGCAACCCAGAGTTTATTTTCCAGACCCACTCCCCGTCAGCGGTACAGATCAACTGAGAAGTCCAGGCTTCTGGAGTCTTGGAAATCTTAACTCTGGTGTGATGAGTCCATCCATGCTCAGCTGTCTTGATTGATGTACCAAGACCCAATCCCCTGGTTGGATATCATGGACTGCAAAATCCAAGGGGAGAGTCTGTGCGAGCTGGGCTTCCTGTCAGAGAGACTTCACAAGAAAAAGTATTCTGGCCACATATTGCTTTAAATATAATACAGTCATGGATTTCCTTTGGTTCTTCTCCCTCAGGACCAGTTAGACAAGAAGCTGGGTTAAACCCTCCCTCGCTTCAGAAGCCCCTTCAGATAGCAAGGCCCTGACAAGGTATGGGACCTTGACATCATGGGATCCCTCTGTGGTCAGTTTTCGGACCTCAGTTACTATTAGGACCGTACCTGCGCAATTCTGCAGACAATAAGGCCACCCCTTAGCCACTGGGTCTAACATATAAGCTATTGGTATTCACATGCCTCCATGCTTTTGCACTAAAATTTCCTTGCCACGGCTCTGTTTGACATTCACATATAATTCAAATTCTTTCTCTGTGTCCAGAAGAGCTAAGGCCGGAGCCTGGGTCAATTTATCTTTTAATTTTCTAAAGCTCTGTTCTCCTTCTCATGTCCATACCACAACATTGGGGCTGTTTTGGGTTAAACCTCCAGCCAAAATACGCCCCAAATATATATAATATACATATATATATATTTCCCCGACACCCTAAACCCTTTTTGGGCCAAGAAATTGAGTAACTTCACAGCAGTTTCCTTCACCACCCTCTCTTGTTCACCTGATAGGGGCAAGTCATACTGCAATAACCTGGCTCCTGGGGTTGGGATAAATTCCTTCAGTATTTTCTGCAAGGCTTGTCCAAATAGGACCGGTGCCTTGGTGTATCCTTGCAGGAGGACTGTCCATGTCAATTGGTGTTTTATCATTTTCTTGGAACTGCCCACACTTCTGGGTTCACTTCAGCATAAGCTTTGTCAGACATTTTGCACAAAGTTACAGTAGTGCAAGCTTCTTTATCATCTCTTACAATACTGATTTGCATTCCCAATTTAGCCATCAAATCCCTCCCCAGCAGATTGCAATCACAATTTGGGACAAAGAGAAAATCATGCATCTCAAATTTATTTCCCACATCCACTACCAGTGGCTGGATAATACGCACTCGTTCGTCTTTCCCACTTACCCCTTGGATAACCAAGGAGCCCTTTGACAATCGCCCTCCTTTTGGCATAAAATTCAAGGTGGATCGAGAGGCTCCTGTATCTATCAAGAAACACACTTCCTCTCGGTCCGGACCCACCCTACATGTTATCAAGGGCTCCCGTGTGGTGGATCCTTGGTATAATGGGAGCCCCTGACACCCCTAGCAATCCATTTCCATTAGTCGGTGAATTTCCTCTTCCTGAGGATCTCTTAGCCTCTGTGGGCATTCCCTTCTCCAATGTCCTTCCTCTTTACACAATGCACACTGATTTCTTCCCAATTTTTGTTTTAGTTGGATATCTTCTGTTGAAGAGACCATTCCCCTGCTCTGCCTTTGATTACGCCCTTGAGATCGACCCCTTCCTCTGGCCCTTGGGGGTCCCTCACGGGGCCTCACAGATCCTTGTGATTGTCTTATATACTGAGCCATAATCATTGCCTTTGTCTTTGCCTTTTCCTCATCCCTTCTCACATACACCTGTTGTGCTCTCTTTACCAATTCCTCTAATGGTTTATCCTGCCACTCTTCATCCTTCTGCATCCTCCTTCTTATATCAGGCCAAGATTTAGTGACAAACTGTACTTTTAGTAATGTGTCAAAGGCTGGTCCCTCAGGGTCCAGTCCTCCCTGTTTCCTCAAAGCATCTCTAATTCTTTCTAGCCAATGAGAGGGGCTCTCATCTTTTCCCTGTTCCAAGGTCATAGCCTTTGACATATTATTAGTTCTGGGGACTGCCATTTTAATGGCTCTGATTATGTATGCTCGATAATCTCGAAGACGGGTCAAACTGACTCGATCATTTGGATCCCAATGGGGGTCTCCCACTGGGATCATATCATCCACTGTGGGTGCATCTATCGCATTTTGGCCTGCCTGCGGGTGTTCGTCCTCCCATAATTGACGAGCTTTTTGCAAGATCATTTTCTTTTCCTGGAATCCAAATAAGATTCCTAAAAGAAAATCCCAATCCTTCCAAGTGTAATCTGCATTTCCTAGATATTCATCTATCTTTTCCCCTACTCCTATGGGATCATCTAAATAAGGAGGTAGTTCTTTCTTTAATCCCCTTATATCTTGGGTGGTCAGTGGCACGATTACAAATCCAAATCCCCCATCCTGACCTCCCAATGGAACCTGTCGTAGGGGCATTTGCCGAATTTTTGTCGGAACTTTAGAAGTTTTTGGCACCTCGTACTGGGTTCCTTTTCTTGTTTTTGAAGGGGATAAAATGTCCTGTTCCTCCTCCTCTTCACTGTCACTAGAAGCAGGAGGTGCAGAGGGGACAAGACCTGTGGCTCCTGATGCGTCGTCCGACCCTACAGGGGGCCACCTAAATCCCCCTGGTAACTTATATTCTGGCCAAACAAAACAACAATATTTTATCATTAATTCCATAATTATTCCTAGGGGAATGCGTAAGTTATCCCAAACCCTCAAAAGTCTCCCCAAGGGACTATATGGGGATAAGTTAAGGTCATCATTCCTTTCCCCAGCACCCTCTTTTGCCTTCCCTTCGCTGCTCTCCCTGGACTCCCATGTCGGGGTCGTCACCCCTTTTGTTCCCCACTGTCCCATAGTACTCACCAGTGAGATTTCAATGGTCCTTTCCGTCAAACCTGGTCCTTTCCGTCGGACTTTAGCGCTACCCGGAGGTCCTTTCCTTCAGACCTAGTCCTTTCCGTCAGACTATAGCGCTACCCGGAGGTCCTTTCCGTCAGACGTAGCCCTTTCCGTCGGGCTTAGCGCTACCGGGAGGTCCTTTCCGTCAGACCTAGCCCTTTCCGTCGGGCTTAGCGCTACCGGGAGGTCCTTTCCGTCAGACCTAGCCCTTTACGTCACACCCCTTGAGGACCCCCTCCTGGTCCTACCTGCGGATCCCCCAATCCGCTTCTCGTCTGTCTCCGGACAGTCTCGGGAACCCAATCAGTCGTCCGGTGCAGGCTGCCGTCGAAGGGAGTCGATCACCAAAAGCTATGGTGAGGCGCGCCGTCGACTCCAATCGCCGTCTGCCGTTCCCGGAAGGTGGAAGGATCCCGGACGAGCCCCCAATTGTGCGGAAAATCTCGCTGTCAAGAACTGAATGTCCAAAAGGAGACAGAGGAGTCCTAAAACTTTATTCGAATAAAGGGAGAGTCCACCGGGCATATCCCTGTGGGGTCTCTCCAAATGCTGGGGGACGCAGCCCCGCTTTTATCCTAATTTCCCGACCGAGGGACGCCCTCTCCTTTTCCCCATTGGCCAAGGTACTCAGAAGTTACAGCCTTCCCGGCCCGCCTACACCGAACTCCGGCCTCCCGCCATCTGTTCTCACCTGAGCTCACCAACTCCTTTGTCCCCCTTGCTGAAGAATGTGGGGCAATTGCCCTATTTCCCTCCTTTGTAAAGGCCCCATCTCCTTGCAGATGGCTCTTTTTGTCCTTCTGGGCTCATGGCTCCACTCAGTCTCCCCTCCCTTTGTCCTGCTCTTCAGCCAAACTGTGGAGAAACCCCCTTATTGATGAATACAGAAACTTGAGCATTCCGCTCAATCCCCTGACTCCATACTAGCACCAACGGGCTGCTAAAGCATTTCGCAGAAAACACCAAGGAACCTGTTTCTCACTCCAAGCACAAAGCGTGCGCAGCACGAGTCTTGGCACAGCAAAACACTTCCTTTGGCATGCCCTTTGCAGCCTCACTCCAAACGGGGCTCTCCGCTTCATCCATCCCCTGACTCCATACTAGAACCAACGGGCTGCTAAAGCGTTTTGCAGAAAACACCAAGGAACCTGTTTCTCACTCCAAGCACAAAGCGTGCGCAGCACGAGTCTTGGCACAGCAAAACACTTCCTTTGGCATGCCCTTTGCAGCCTCACTCCAAACGGGGCTCTCCGCTTCATCCATCCCCTGACTCCATACTAGCACCAACGGCCTGCTAAAGCGTTTCGCAGAAAACACCAAGGAACCTGTTTCTCACTCCAACCACAAAGCGTGCGCAGCACGAGTCTTGGCACAGCAAAACACTTCCTTTGGCATGCCCTTTGCAGCTTCACTCCAAACGGGGCTCTCCGCTTCATCCATCCCCTGACTCCATACTAGCACCAACGGGCTGCTAAAGCATTTCGCAGAAAACACCAAGGAACCTGTTTCTCACTCCAACCACAAAGCGTGCGCAGCACGAGTCTTGGCACAGCAGAACACTTCCTTTGGCATGCCCTTTGCAGCCTCACTCCAAACGGGGCTCTCCGCTTCATCCATCCCCTGACTCCATACTAGCACCAACGGGCTGCTAAAGCGTTTCGCAGAAAACACCAAGGAACCTGTTTCTCACTCCAAGCACAAAGCGTGCGCAGCACGAGTCTTGGCACAGCAAAACACTTCCTTTGGCATGCCCTTTGCAGCCTCACTCCAAACGGGGCTCTCCGCTTCATCCATCCCCTGACTCCATACTAGCACCAACGGGCTGCTAAAGCCTTTCGCAGAAAACACCAAGGAACCTGTTTCTCACTCCAAGCACAAAGCGTGTGCAGCACGAGTCTTGGCACAGCAAAACACTTCCTTTGGCATGCCCTTTGCAGCCTCACTCCAAACGGGGCTCTCCGCTTCATCCATCCCCTGACTCCATACTAGCACCAACGGGCTGCTAAAGCGTTTCGCAGAAAACACCAAGGAACCTGTTTCTCACTCCAACCACAAAGCGTGCGCAGCACGAGTCTTGGCACAGCAAAACACTTCCTTTGGCATGCCCTTTGCAGCCTCACTCCAAACGGGGCTCTCCGCTTCATCCATCCCCTGACTCCATACTAGCACCAACGGGCTGCTAAAGCGTTTCGCAGAAAACACCAAGGAACCTGTTTCTCACTCCAAGCACAAAGCGTGTGCAGCACGAGTCTTGGCACAGCAAAACACTTCCTTTGGCATGGCCTTTGCAGCCTCACTCCAAACGGGGCTCTCCGCTTCATCCATCCCCTGACTCCATACTAGCACCAATGGCCTGCTAAAGCGTTTCGCAGAAAACACCAAGGAACCTGTTTCTCACTCCAAGCACAAAGCGTGCGCAGCACGAGTCTTGGCACAGCAAAACACTTCCTTTGGCATGCCCTTTGCAGCCTCACTCCAAACGGGGCTCTCCGCTTCATCCATCCCCTGACTCCATACTAGCACCAACGGGCTGCTAAAGCGTTTGGCAGAAAACACCAAGGAACCTGTTTCTCACTCCAACCACAAAGCGTGCGCAGCACGAGTCTTGGCACAGCAAAACACTTCCTTTGGCATGCCCTTTGCAGCCTCACTCCAAACGGGGCTCTCCGCTTCATCCATCCCCTGACTCCATACTAGCACCAACGGGCTGCTAAAGCGTTTCGCAGAAAACACCAAGGAACCTGTTTCTCACTCCAAGCACAAAGCGTGCGCAGCACGAGTCTTGGCACAGCAAAACACTTCCTTTGGCATGCCCTTTGCAGCCTCACTCCAAACGGGTCTCTCCGCTTCATCCATCCCCTGACTCCATACTAGCACCAACAGGCTGCTAAAGCGTTTCGCAGAAAACACCAAGGAACCTGTTTCTCACTCCAAGCACAAAGCGTGCGCAGCACGAGTCTTGGCACAGCAAAACACTTCCTTTGGCATGCCCTTTGCAGCCTCACTCCAAACGGGGCTCTCCGCTTCATCCATCCCCTGACTCCATACTAGCACCAACGGGCTGCTAAAGCGTTTCGCAGAAAACACCAAGGAACCTGTTTCTCACTCCAAGCACAAAGCGTGCGCAGCACGAGTCTTGGCACAGCAAAACACTTCCTTTGGCATGCCCTTTGCAGCCTCACTCCAAACGGGGCTCTCCGCTTCATCCATCCCCTGACTCCATACTAGCACCAACGGCCTGCTAAAGCGTTTCGCAGAAAACACCAAGGAACCTGTTTCTCACTCCAAGCACAAAGCGTGCGCAGCACGAGTCTTGGCACAGCAAAACACTTCCTTTGGCATGCCCTTTGCAGCCTCACTCCAAACGGGGCTCTCCGCTTCATCCATCCCCTGACTCCATACTAGCACCAACGGGCTGCTAAAGCGTTTCGCAGAAAACACCAAGGAACCTGTTTCTCACTCCAAGCACAAAGCGTGCGCAGCACGAGTCTTGGCACAGCAAAACACTTCCTTTGGCATGCCCTTTGCAGCCTCACTCCAAACGGGGCTCTCCGCTTCATCCATCCCCTGACTCCATACTAGCACCAACGGGCTGCTAAAGCGTTTCGCAGAAAACACCAAGGAACCTGTTTCTCACTCCAAGCACAAAGCGTGCGCAGCACGAGTCTTGGCACAGCAAAACACTTCCTTTGGCATGCCCTTTGCAGCCTCACTCCAAACGGGGCTCTCCGCTTCATCCATCCCCTGACTCCATACTAGCACCAACGGCCTGCTAAAGCGTTTCGCAGAAAACACCAAGGAACCTGTTTCTCACTCCAAGCACAAAGCGTGCGCAGCACGAGTCTTGGCACAGCAAAACACTTCCTTTGGCATGCCCTTTGCAGCCTCACTCCAAACGGGGCTCTCCGCTTCATCCATCCCCTGACTCCATACTAGCACCAACGGGCTGCTAAAGCCTTTCGCAGAAAACACCAAGGAACCTGTTTCTCACTCCAAGCACAAAGCGTGCGCAGCACGAGTCTTGGCACAGCAAAACACTTCCTTTGGCATGCCCTTTGCAGCCTCACTCCAAACGGGGCTCTCCGCTTCATCCATCCCCTGACTCCATACTAGCACCAACGGGCTGCTAAAGCGTTTCGCAGAAAACACCAAGGAACCTGTTTCTCACTCCAAGCACAAAGCGTGCGCAGCACGAGTCTTGGCACAGCAAAACACTTCCTTTGGCATGCCCTTTGCAGCCTCACTCCAAACGGGGCTCTCCGCTTCATCCAGCCCCTGACTCCATACTAGCACCAACGGGCTGCTAAAGCGTTTCGCAGAAAACACCAAGGAACCTGTTTCTCACTCCAAGCACAAAGCGTGCGCAGCACGAGTCTTGGCACAGCAAAACACTTCCTTTGGCATGCCCTTTGCAGCCTCACTCCAAACGGGGCTCTCCGCTTCATCCATCCCCTGACTCCATACTAGCACCAACGGGCTGCTAAAGCGTTTCGCAGAAAACACCAAGGAACCTGTTTCTCACTCCAAGCACAAAGCGTGCGCAGCACGAGTCTTGGCACAGCAAAACACTTCCTTTGGCATGCCCTTTGCAGCCTCACTCCAAACGGGGCTCTCCGCTTCATCCAGCCCCTGACTCCATACTAGCACCAACGGGCTGCTAAAGCGTTTCGCAGAAAACACCAAGGAACCTGTTTCTCACTCCAAGCACAAAGCGTGCGCAGCACGAGTCTTGGCACAGCAAAACACTTCCTTTGGCATGCCCTTTGCAGCCTCACTCCAAACGGGGCTCTCCGCTTCATCCATCCCCTGACTCCATACTAGCACCAACGGGCTGCTAAAGCGTTTCGCAGAAAACACCAAGGAACCTGTTTCTCACTCCAAGCACAAAGCGTGCGCAGCACGAGTCTTGGCACAGCAAAACACTTCCTTTGGCATGCCCTTTGCAGCCTCACTCCAAACGGGGCTCTCCGCTTCATCCATCCCCTGACTCCATACTAGCACCAACGGGCTGCTAAAGCGTTTCGCAGAAAACACCAAGGAACCTGTTTCTCACTCCAAGCACAAAGCGTGCGCAGCACGAGTCTTGGCACAGCAAAACACTTCCTTTGGCATGCCCTTTGCAGCCTCACTCCAAACGGGGCTCTCCGCTTCATCCATCCCCTGACTCCATACTAGCACCAACGGGCTGCTAAAGCGTTTCGCAGAAAACACCAAGGAACCTGTTTCTCACTCCAAGCACAAAGCGTGCGCAGCACGAGTCTTGGCACAGCAAAACACTTCCTTTGGCATGCCCTTTGCAGCCTCACTCCAAACGGGGCTCTCCGCTTCATCCATCCCCTGACTCCATACTAGCACCAACGGGCTGCTAAAGCGTTTCGCAGAAAACACCAAGGAACCTGTTTCTCACTCCAAGCACAAAGCGTGCGCAGCACGAGTCTTGGCACAGCAAAACACTTCCTTTGGCATGCCCTTTGCAGCCTCACTCCAAACGGGGCTCTCCGCTTCATCCATCCCCTGACTCCATACTAGCACCAACGGGCTGCTAAAGCGTTTCGCAGAAAACACCAAGGAACCTGTTTCTCACTCCAAGCACAAAGCGTGCGCAGCACGAGTCTTGGCACAGCAAAACACTTCCTTTGGCATGCCCTTTGCAGCCTCACTCCAAACGGGGCTCTCCGCTTCATCCATCCCCTGACTCCATACTAGCACCAACGGGCTGCTAAAGCGTTTCGCAGAAAACACCAAGGAACCCTGTTTCTCACTCCAAGCACAAAGCGTGCGCAGCACGAGTCTTGGCACAGCAAAACACTTCCTTTGGCATGCCCTTTGCAGCCTCACTCCAAACGGGGCTCTCCGCTTCATCCATCCCCTGACTCCATACTAGCACCAACGGGCTGCTAAAGCGTTTCGCAGAAAACACCAAGGAACCTGTTTCTCACTCCAAGCACAAAGCGTGCGCAGCACGAGTCTTGGCACAGCAAAACACTTCCTTTGGCATGCCCTTTGCAGCCTCACTCCAAACGGGGCTCTCCGCTTCATCCATCCCCTGACTCCATACTAGCACCAACGGGCTGCTAAAGCGTTTCGCAGAAAACACCAAGGAACCTGTTTCTCACTCCAAGCACAAAGCGTGCGCAGCACGAGTCTTGGCACAGCAAAACACTTCCTTTGGCATGCCCTTTGCAGCCTCACTCCAAACGGGGCTCTCCGCTTCATCCATCCCCTGACTCCATACTAGCACCAACGGGCTGCTAAAGCGTTTCGCAGAAAACACCAAGGAACCTGTTTCTCACTCCAAGCACAAAGCGTGCGCAGCACGAGTCTTGGCACAGCAAAACACTTCCTTTGGCATGCCCTTTGCAGCCTCACTCCAAACGGGGCTCTCCGCTTCATCCATCCCCTGACTCCATACTAGCACCAACGGGCTGCTAAAGCGTTTCGCAGAAAACACCAAGGAACCTGTTTCTCACTCCAAGCACAAAGCGTGCGCAGCACGAGTCTTGGCACAGCAAAACACTTCCTTTGGCATGCCCTTTGCAGCCTCACTCCAAACGGGGCTCTCCGCTTCATCCATCCCCTGACTCCATACTAGCACCAACGGGCTGCTAAAGCGTTTCGCAGAAAACACCAAGGAACCTGTTTCTCACTCCAAGCACAAAGCGTGCGCAGCACGAGTCTTGGCACAGCAAAACACTTCCTTTGGCATGCCCTTTGCAGCCTCACTCCAAACGGGGCTCTCCGCTTCATCCATCCCCTGACTCCATACTAGCACCAACGGGCTGCTAAAGCGTTTCGCAGAAAACACCAAGGAACCTGTTTCTCACTCCAAGCACAAAGCGTGCGCAGCACGAGTCTTGGCACAGCAAAACACTTCCTTTGGCATGCCCTTTGCAGCCTCACTCCAAACGGGGCTCTCCGCTTCATCCATCCCCTGACTCCATACTAGCACCAACGGGCTGCTAAAGCGTTTCGCAGAAAACACCAAGGAACCTGTTTCTCACTCCAAGCACAAAGCGTGCGCAGCACGAGTCTTGGCACAGCAAAACACTTCCTTTGGCATGCCCTTTGCAGCCTCACTCCAAACGGGGCTCTCCGCTTCATCCATCCCCTGACTCCATACTAGCACCAACGGGCTGCTAAAGCGTTTCGCAGAAAACACCAAGGAACCTGTTTCTCACTCCAAGCACAAAGCGTGCGCAGCACGAGTCTTGGCACAGCAAAACACTTCCTTTGGCATGCCCTTTGCAGCCTCACTCCAAACGGGGCTCTCCGCTTCATCCATCCCCTGACTCCATACTAGCACCAACGGGCTGCTAAAGCGTTTCGCAGAAAACACCAAGGAACCTGTTTCTCACTCCAAGCACAAAGCGTGCGCAGCACGAGTCTTGGCACAGCAAAACACTTCCTTTGGCATGCCCTTTGCAGCCTCACTCCAAACGGGGCTCTCCGCTTCATCCATCCCCTGACTCCATACTAGCACCAACGGGCTGCTAAAGCGTTTCGCAGAAAACACCAAGGAACCTGTTTCTCACTCCAAGCACAAAGCGTGCGCAGCACGAGTCTTGGCACAGCAAAACACTTCCTTTGGCATGCCCTTTGCAGCCTCACTCCAAACGGGGCTCTCCGCTTCATCCATCCCCTGACTCCATACTAGCACCAACGGGCTGCTAAAGCGTTTCGCAGAAAACACCAAGGAACCTGTTTCTCACTCCAAGCACAAAGCGTGCGCAGCACGAGTCTTGGCACAGCAAAACACTTCCTTTGGCATGCCCTTTGCAGCCTCACTCCAAACGGGGCTCTCCGCTTCATCCATCCCCTGACTCCATACTAGCACCAACGGGCTGCTAAAGCGTTTCGCAGAAAACACCAAGGAACCTGTTTCTCACTCCAAGCACAAAGCGTGCGCAGCACGAGTCTTGGCACAGCAAAACACTTCCTTTGGCATGCCCTTTGCAGCCTCACTCCAAACGGGGCTCTCCGCTTCATCCATCCCCTGACTCCATACTAGCACCAACGGGCTGCTAAAGCGTTTCGCAGAAAACACCAAGGAACCTGTTTCTCACTCCAAGCACAAAGCGTGCGCAGCACGAGTCTTGGCACAGCAAAACACTTCCTTTGGCATGCCCTTTGCAGCCTCACTCCAAACGGGGCTCTCCGCTTCATCCATCCCCTGACTCCATACTAGCACCAACGGGCTGCTAAAGCGTTTCGCAGAAAACACCAAGGAACCTGTTTCTCACTCCAAGCACAAAGCGTGCGCAGCACGAGTCTTGGCACAGCAAAACACTTCCTTTGGCATGCCCTTTGCAGCCTCACTCCAAACGGGGCTCTCCGCTTCATCCATCCCCTGACTCCATACTAGCACCAACGGGCTGCTAAAGCGTTTCGCAGAAAACACCAAGGAACCTGTTTCTCACTCCAAGCACAAAGCGTGCGCAGCACGAGTCTTGGCACAGCAAAACACTTCCTTTGGCATGCCCTTTGCAGCCTCACTCCAAACGGGGCTCTCCGCTTCATCCATCCCCTGACTCCATACTAGCACCAACGGGCTGCTAAAGCGTTTCGCAGAAAACACCAAGGAACCTGTTTCTCACTCCAAGCACAAAGCGTGCGCAGCACGAGTCTTGGCACAGCAAAACACTTCCTTTGGCATGCCCTTTGCAGCCTCACTCCAAACGGGGCTCTCCGCTTCATCCATCCCCTGACTCCATACTAGCACCAACGGGCTGCTAAAGCGTTTCGCAGAAAACACCAAGGAACCTGTTTCTCACTCCAAGCACAAAGCGTGCGCAGCACGAGTCTTGGCACAGCAAAACACTTCCTTTGGCATGCCCTTTGCAGCCTCACTCCAAACGGGGCTCTCCGCTTCATCCATCCCCTGACTCCATACTAGCACCAACGGGCTGCTAAAGCGTTTCGCAGAAAACACCAAGGAACCTGTTTCTCACTCCAAGCACAAAGCGTGCGCAGCACGAGTCTTGGCACAGCAAAACACTTCCTTTGGCATGCCCTTTGCAGCCTCACTCCAAACGGGGCTCTCCGCTTCATCCATCCCCTGACTCCATACTAGCACCAACGGGCTGCTAAAGCGTTTCGCAGAAAACACCAAGGAACCTGTTTCTCACTCCAAGCACAAAGCGTGCGCAGCACGAGTCTTGGCACAGCAAAACACTTCCTTTGGCATGCCCTTTGCAGCCTCACTCCAAACGGGGCTCTCCGCTTCATCCATCCCCTGACTCCATACTAGCACCAACGGGCTGCTAAAGCGTTTCGCAGAAAACACCAAGGAACCTGTTTCTCACTCCAAGCACAAAGCGTGCGCAGCACGAGTCTTGGCACAGCAAAACACTTCCTTTGGCATGCCCTTTGCAGCCTCACTACCAAACGGGGCTCTCCGCTTCATCCATCCCCTGACTCCATACTAGCACCAACGGGCTGCTAAAGCGTTTCGCAGAAAACACCAAGGAACCTGTTTCTCACTCCAAGCACAAAGCGTGCGCAGCACGAGTCTTGGCACAGCAAAACACTTCCTTTGGCATGCCCTTTGCAGCCTCACTCCAAACGGGGCTCTCCGCTTCATCCATCCCCTGACTCCATACTAGCACCAACGGGCTGCGTAAATGCGTTTCGCAGAAAACACCAAGGAACCTGTTTCTCACCAAGCACAAAGCGTGCGCAGCACGAGTCTTGGCACAGCAAAACACTTCCTTTGGCATGCCCTTTGCAGCCTCACTCCAAACGGGGCTCTCCGCTTCATCCATCCCCTGACTCCATACTAGCACCAACGGGCTGCTAAAGCGTTTCGCAGAAAACACCAAGGAACCTGTTTCTCACTCCAAGCACAAAGCGTGCGCAGCACGAGTCTTGGCACAGCAAAACACTTCCTTTGGCATGCCCTTTGCAGCCTCACTCCAAACGGGGCTCTCCGCTTCATCCATCCCCTGACTCCATACTAGCACCAACGGGCTGCTAAAGCGTTTCGCAGAAAACACCAAGGAACCTGTTTCTCACTCCAAGCACAAAGCGTGCGCAGCACGAGTCTTGGCACAGCAAAACACTTCCTTTGGCATGCCCTTTGCAGCCTCACTCCAAACGGGGCTCTCCGCTTCATCCATCCCCTGACTCCATACTAGCACCAACGGGCTGCTAAAGCGTTTCGCAGAAAACACCAAGGAACCTGTTTCTCACTCCAAGCACAAAGCGTGCGCAGCACGAGTCTTGGCACAGCAAAACACTTCCTTTGGCATGCCCTTTGCAGCCTCACTCCAAACGGGGCTCTCCGCTTCATCCATCCCCTGACTCCATACTAGCACCAACGGGCTGCTAAAGCGTTTCGCAGAAAACACCAAGGAACCTGTTTCTCACTCCAAGCACAAAGCGTGCGCAGCACGAGTCTTGGCACAGCAAAACACTTCCTTTGGCATGCCCTTTGCAGCCTCACTCCAAACGGGGCTCTCCGCTTCATCCATCCCCTGACTCCATACTAGCACCAACGGGCTGCTAAAGCGTTTCGCAGAAAACACCAAGGAACCTGTTTCTCACTCCAAGCACAAAGCGTGCGCAGCACGAGTCTTGGCACAGCAAAACACTTCCTTTGGCATGCCCTTTGCAGCCTCACTCCAAACGGGGCTCTCCGCTTCATCCATCCCCTGACTCCATACTAGCACCAACGGGCTGCTAAAGCGTTTCGCAGAAAACACCAAGGAACCTGTTTCTCACTCCAAGCACAAAGCGTGCGCAGCACGAGTCTTGGCACAGCAAAACACTTCCTTTGGCATGCCCTTTGCAGCCTCACTCCAAACGGGGCTCTCCGCTTCATCCATCCCCTGACTCCATACTAGCACCAACGGGCTGCTAAAGCGTTTCGCAGAAAACACCAAGGAACCTGTTTCTCACTCCAAGCACAAAGCGTGCGCAGCACGAGTCTTGGCACAGCAAAACACTTCCTTTGGCATGCCCTTTGCAGCCTCACTCCAAACGGGGCTCTCCGCTTCATCCATCCCCTGACTCCATACTAGCACCAACGGGCTGCTAAAGCGTTTCGCAGAAAACACCAAGGAACCTGTTTCTCACTCCAAGCACAAAGCGTGCGCAGCACGAGTCTTGGCACAGCAAAACACTTCCTTTGGCATGCCCTTTGCAGCCTCACTCCAAACGGGGCTCTCCGCTTCATCCATCCCCTGACTCCATACTAGCACCAACGGGCTGCTAAAGCGTTTCGCAGAAAACACCAAGGAACCTGTTTCTCACTCCAAGCACAAAGCGTGCGCAGCACGAGTCTTGGCACAGCAAAACACTTCCTTTGGCATGCCCTTTGCAGCCTCACTCCAAACGGGGCTCTCCGCTTCATCCATCCCCTGACTCCATACTAGCACCAACGGGCTGCTAAAGCGTTTCGCAGAAAACACCAAGGAACCTGTTTCTCACTCCAAGCACAAAGCGTGCGCAGCACGAGTCTTGGCACAGCAAAACACTTCCTTTGGCATGCCCTTTGCAGCCTCACTCCAAACGGGGCTCTCCGCTTCATCCATCCCCTGACTCCATACTAGCACCAACGGGCTGCTAAAGCGTTTCGCAGAAAACACCAAGGAACCTGTTTCTCACTCCAAGCACAAAGCGTGCGCAGCACGAGTCTTGGCACAGCAAAACACTTCCTTTGGCATGCCCTTTGCAGCCTCACTCCAAACGGGGCTCTCCGCTTCATCCATCCCCTGACTCCATACTAGCACCAACGGGCTGCTAAAGCGTTTCGCAGAAAACACCAAGGAACCTGTTTCTCACTCCAAGCACAAAGCGTGCGCAGCACGAGTCTTGGCACAGCAAAACACTTCCTTTGGCATGCCCTTTGCAGCCTCACTCCAAACGGGGCTCTCCGCTTCATCCATCCCCTGACTCCATACTAGCACCAACGGGCTGCTAAAGCGTTTCGCAGAAAACACCAAGGAACCTGTTTCTCACTCCAAGCACAAAGCGTGCGCAGCACGAGTCTTGGCACAGCAAAACACTTCCTTTGGCATGCCCTTTGCAGCCTCACTCCAAACGGGGCTCTCCGCTTCATCCATCCCCTGACTCCATACTAGCACCAACGGGCTGCTAAAGCGTTTCGCAGAAAACACCAAGGAACCTGTTTCTCACTCCAAGCACAAAGCGTGCGCAGCACGAGTCTTGGCACAGCAAAACACTTCCTTTGGCATGCCCTTTGCAGCCTCACTCCAAACGGGGCTCTCCGCTTCATCCATCCCCTGACTCCATACTAGCACCAACGGGCTGCTAAAGCGTTTCGCAGAAAACACCAAGGAACCTGTTTCTCACTCCAAGCACAAAGCGTGCGCAGCACGAGTCTTGGCACAGCAAAACACTTCCTTTGGCATGCCCTTTGCAGCCTCACTCCAAACGGGGCTCTCCGCTTCATCCATCCCCTGACTCCATACTAGCACCAACGGGCTGCTAAAGCGTTTCGCAGAAAACACCAAGGAACCTGTTTCTCACTCCAAGCACAAAGCGTGCGCAGCACGAGTCTTGGCACAGCAAAACACTTCCTTTGGCATGCCCTTTGCAGCCTCACTCCAAACGGGGCTCTCCGCTTCATCCATCCCCTGACTCCATACTAGCACCAACGGGCTGCTAAAGCGTTTCGCAGAAAACACCAAGGAACCTGTTTCTCACTCCAAGCACAAAGCGTGCGCAGCACGAGTCTTGGCACAGCAAAACACTTCCTTTGGCATGCCCTTTGCAGCCTCACTCCAAACGGGGCTCTCCGCTTCATCCATCCCCTGACTCCATACTAGCACCAACGGGCTGCTAAAGCGTTTCGCAGAAAACACCAAGGAACCTGTTTCTCACTCCAAGCACAAAGCGTGCGCAGCACGAGTCTTGGCACAGCAAAACACTTCCTTTGGCATGCCCTTTGCAGCCTCACTCCAAACGGGGCTCTCCGCTTCATCCATCCCCTGACTCCATACTAGCACCAACGGGCTGCTAAAGCGTTTCGCAGAAAACACCAAGGAACCTGTTTCTCACTCCAAGCACAAAGCGTGCGCAGCACGAGTCTTGGCACAGCAAAACACTTCCTTTGGCATGCCCTTTGCAGCCTCACTCCAAACGGGGCTCTCCGCTTCATCCATCCCCTGACTCCATACTAGCACCAACGGGCTGCTAAAGCGTTTCGCAGAAAACACCAAGGAACCTGTTTCTCACTCCAAGCACAAAGCGTGCGCAGCACGAGTCTTGGCACAGCAAAACACTTCCTTTGGCATGCCCTTTGCAGCCTCACTCCAAACGGGGCTCTCCGCTTCATCCATCCCCTGACTCCATACTAGCACCAACGGGCTGCTAAAGCGTTTCGCAGAAAACACCAAGGAACCTGTTTCTCACTCCAAGCACAAAGCGTGCGCAGCACGAGTCTTGGCACAGCAAAACACTTCCTTTGGCATGCCCTTTGCAGCCTCACTCCAAACGGGGCTCTCCGCTTCATCCATCCCCTGACTCCATACTAGCACCAACGGGCTGCTAAAGCGTTTCGCAGAAAACACCAAGGAACCTGTTTCTCACTCCAAGCACAAAGCGTGCGCAGCACGAGTCTTGGCACAGCAAAACACTTCCTTTGGCATGCCCTTTGCAGCCTCACTCCAAACGGGGCTCTCCGCTTCATCCATCCCCTGACTCCATACTAGCACCAACGGGCTGCTAAAGCGTTTCGCAGAAAACACCAAGGAACCTGTTTCTCACTCCAAGCACAAAGCGTGCGCAGCACGAGTCTTGGCACAGCAAAACACTTCCTTTGGCATGCCCTTTGCAGCCTCACTCCAAACGGGGCTCTCCGCTTCATCCATCCCCTGACTCCATACTAGCACCAACGGGCTGCTAAAGCGTTTCGCAGAAAACACCAAGGAACCTGTTTCTCACTCCAAGCACAAAGCGTGCGCAGCACGAGTCTTGGCACAGCAAAACACTTCCTTTGGCATGCCCTTTGCAGCCTCACTCCAAACGGGGCTCTCCGCTTCATCCATCCCCTGACTCCATACTAGCACCAACGGGCTGCTAAAGCGTTTCGCAGAAAACACCAAGGAACCTGTTTCTCACTCCAAGCACAAAGCGTGCGCAGCACGAGTCTTGGCACAGCAAAACACTTCCTTTGGCATGCCCTTTGCAGCCTCACTCCAAACGGGGCTCTCCGCTTCATCCATCCCCTGACTCCATACTAGCACCAACGGGCTGCTAAAGCGTTTCGCAGAAAACACCAAGGAACCTGTTTCTCACTCCAAGCACAAAGCGTGCGCAGCACGAGTCTTGGCACAGCAAAACACTTCCTTTGGCATGCCCTTTGCAGCCTCACTCCAAACGGGGCTCTCCGCTTCATCCATCCCCTGACTCCATACTAGCACCAACGGGCTGCTAAAGCGTTTCGCAGAAAACACCAAGGAACCTGTTTCTCACTCCAAGCACAAAGCGTGCGCAGCACGAGTCTTGGCACAGCAAAACACTTCCTTTGGCATGCCCTTTGCAGCCTCACTCCAAACGGGGCTCTCCGCTTCATCCATCCCCTGACTCCATACTAGCACCAACGGGCTGCTAAAGCGTTTCGCAGAAAACACCAAGGAACCTGTTTCTCACTCCAAGCACAAAGCGTGCGCAGCACGAGTCTTGGCACAGCAAAACACTTCCTTTGGCATGCCCTTTGCAGCCTCACTCCAAACGGGGCTCTCCGCTTCATCCATCCCCTGACTCCATACTAGCACCAACGGGCTGCTAAAGCGTTTCGCAGAAAACACCAAGGAACCTGTTTCTCACTCCAAGCACAAAGCGTGCGCAGCACGAGTCTTGGCACAGCAAAACACTTCCTTTGGCATGCCCTTTGCAGCCTCACTCCAAACGGGGCTCTCCGCTTCATCCATCCCCTGACTCCATACTAGCACCAACGGGCTGCTAAAGCGTTTCGCAGAAAACACCAAGGAACCTGTTTCTCACTCCAAGCACAAAGCGTGCGCAGCACGAGTCTTGGCACAGCAAAACACTTCCTTTGGCATGCCCTTTGCAGCCTCACTCCAAACGGGGCTCTCCGCTTCATCCATCCCCTGACTCCATACTAGCACCAACGGGCTGCTAAAGCGTTTCGCAGAAAACACCAAGGAACCTGTTTCTCACTCCAAGCACAAAGCGTGCGCAGCACGAGTCTTGGCACAGCAAAACACTTCCTTTGGCATGCCCTTTGCAGCCTCACTCCAAACGGGGCTCTCCGCTTCATCCATCCCCTGACTCCATACTAGCACCAACGGGCTGCTAAAGCGTTTCGCAGAAAACACCAAGGAACCTGTTTCTCACTCCAAGCACAAAGCGTGCGCAGCACGAGTCTTGGCACAGCAAAACACTTCCTTTGGCATGCCCTTTGCAGCCTCACTCCAAACGGGGCTCTCCGCTTCATCCATCCCCTGACTCCATACTAGCACCAACGGGCTGCTAAAGCGTTTCGCAGAAAACACCAAGGAACCTGTTTCTCACTCCAAGCACAAAGCGTGCGCAGCACGAGTCTTGGCACAGCAAAACACTTCCTTTGGCATGCCCTTTGCAGCCTCACTCCAAACGGGGCTCTCCGCTTCATCCATCCCCTGACTCCATACTAGCACCAACGGGCTGCTAAAGCGTTTCGCAGAAAACACCAAGGAACCTGTTTCTCACTCCAAGCACAAAGCGTGCGCAGCACGAGTCTTGGCACAGCAAAACACTTCCTTTGGCATGCCCTTTGCAGCCTCACTCCAAACGGGGCTCTCCGCTTCATCCATCCCCTGACTCCATACTAGCACCAACGGGCTGCTAAAGCGTTTCGCAGAAAACACCAAGGAACCTGTTTCTCACTCCAAGCACAAAGCGTGCGCAGCACGAGTCTTGGCACAGCAAAACACTTCCTTTGGCATGCCCTTTGCAGCCTCACTCCAAACGGGGCTCTCCGCTTCATCCATCCCCTGACTCCATACTAGCACCAACGGGCTGCTAAAGCGTTTCGCAGAAAACACCAAGGAACCTGTTTCTCACTCCAAGCACAAAGCGTGCGCAGCACGAGTCTTGGCACAGCAAAACACTTCCTTTGGCATGCCCTTTGCAGCCTCACTCCAAACGGGGCTCTCCGCTTCATCCATCCCCTGACTCCATACTAGCACCAACGGGCTGCTAAAGCGTTTCGCAGAAAACACCAAGGAACCTGTTTCTCACTCCAAGCACAAAGCGTGCGCAGCACGAGTCTTGGCACAGCAAAACACTTCCTTTGGCATGCCCTTTGCAGCCTCACTCCAAACGGGGCTCTCCGCTTCATCCATCCCCTGACTCCATACTAGCACCAACGGGCTGCTAAAGCGTTTCGCAGAAAACACCAAGGAACCTGTTTCTCACTCCAAGCACAAAGCGTGCGCAGCACGAGTCTTGGCACAGCAAAACACTTCCTTTGGCATGCCCTTTGCAGCCTCACTCCAAACGGGGCTCTCCGCTTCATCCATCCCCTGACTCCATACTAGCACCAACGGGCTGCTAAAGCGTTTCGCAGAAAACACCAAGGAACCTGTTTCTCACTCCAAGCACAAAGCGTGCGCAGCACGAGTCTTGGCACAGCAAAACACTTCCTTTGGCATGCCCTTTGCAGCCTCACTCCAAACGGGGCTCTCCGCTTCATCCATCCCCTGACTCCATACTAGCACCAACGGGCTGCTAAAGCGTTTCGCAGAAAACACCAAGGAACCTGTTTCTCACTCCAAGCACAAAGCGTGCGCAGCACGAGTCTTGGCACAGCAAAACACTTCCTTTGGCATGCCCTTTGCAGCCTCACTCCAAACGGGGCTCTCCGCTTCATCCATCCCCTGACTCCATACTAGCACCAACGGGCTGCAAAGCGTTTCGCAGAAAACACCAAGGAACCTGTTTCTCACTCCAAGCACAAAGCGTGCGCAGCACGAGTCTTGGCACAGCAAAACACTTCCTTTGGCATGCCCTTTGCAGCCTCACTCCAAACGGGGCTCTCCGCTTCATCCATCCCCTGACTCCATACTAGCACCAACGGGCTGCTAAAGCGTTTCGCAGAAAACACCAAGGAACCTGTTTCTCACTCCAAGCACAAAGCGTGCGCAGCACGAGTCTTGGCACAGCAAAACACTTCCTTTGGCATGCCCTTTGCAGCCTCACTCCAAACGGGGCTCTCCGCTTCATCCATCCCCTGACTCCATACTAGCACCAACGGGCTGCTAAAGCGTTTCGCAGAAAACACCAAGGAACCTGTTTCTCACTCCAAGCACAAAGCGTGCGCAGCACGAGTCTTGGCACAGCAAAACACTTCCTTTGGCATGCCCTTTGCAGCCTCACTCCAAACGGGGCTCTCCGCTTCATCCATCCCCTGACTCCATACTAGCACCAACGGGCTGCTAAAGCGTTTCGCAGAAAACACCAAGGAACCTGTTTCTCACTCCAAGCACAAAGCGTGCGCAGCACGAGTCTTGGCACAGCAAAACACTTCCTTTGGCATGCCCTTTGCAGCCTCACTCCAAACGGGGCTCTCCGCTTCATCCATCCCCTGACTCCATACTAGCACCAACGGGCTGCTAAAGCGTTTCGCAGAAAACACCAAGGAACCTGTTTCTCACTCCAAGCACAAAGCGTGCGCAGCACGAGTCTTGGCACAGCAAAACACTTCCTTTGGCATGCCCTTTGCAGCCTCACTCCAAACGGGGCTCTCCGCTTCATCCATCCCCTGACTCCATACTAGCACCAACGGGCTGCTAAAGCGTTTCGCAGAAAACACCAAGGAACCTGTTTCTCACTCCAAGCACAAAGCGTGCGCAGCACGAGTCTTGGCACAGCAAAACACTTCCTTTGGCATGCCCTTTGCAGCCTCACTCCAAACGGGGCTCTCCGCTTCATCCATCCCCTGACTCCATACTAGCACCAACGGGCTGCTAAAGCGTTTCGCAGAAAACACCAAGGAACCTGTTTCTCACTCCAAGCACAAAGCGTGCGCAGCACGAGTCTTGGCACAGCAAAACACTTCCTTTGGCATGCCCTTTGCAGCCTCACTCCAAACGGGGCTCTCCGCTTCATCCATCCCCTGACTCCATACTAGCACCAACGGGCTGCTAAAGCGTTTCGCAGAAAACACCAAGGAACCTGTTTCTCACTCCAAGCACAAAGCGTGCGCAGCACGAGTCTTGGCACAGCAAAACACTTCCTTTGGCATGCCCTTTGCAGCCTCACTCCAAACGGGGCTCTCCGCTTCATCCATCCCCTGACTCCATACTAGCACCAACGGGCTGCTAAAGCGTTTCGCAGAAAACACCAAGGAACCTGTTTCTCACTCCAAGCACAAAGCGTGCGCAGCACGAGTCTTGGCACAGCAAAACACTTCCTTTGGCATGCCCTTTGCAGCCTCACTCCAAACGGGGCTCTCCGCTTCATCCATCCCCTGACTCCATACTAGCACCAACGGGCTGCTAAAGCGTTTCGCAGAAAACACCAAGGAACCTGTTTCTCACTCCAAGCACAAAGCGTGCGCAGCACGAGTCTTGGCACAGCAAAACACTTCCTTTGGCATGCCCTTTGCAGCCTCACTCCAAACGGGGCTCTCCGCTTCATCCATCCCCTGACTCCATACTAGCACCAACGGGCTGCTAAAGCGTTTCGCAGAAAACACCAAGGAACCTGTTTCTCACTCCAAGCACAAAGCGTGCGCAGCACGAGTCTTGGCACAGCAAAACACTTCCTTTGGCATGCCCTTTGCAGCCTCACTCCAAACGGGGCTCTCCGCTTCATCCATCCCCTGACTCCATACTAGCACCAACGGGCTGCTAAAGCGTTTCGCAGAAAACACCAAGGAACCTGTTTCTCACTCCAAGCACAAAGCGTGCGCAGCACGAGTCTTGGCACAGCAAAACACTTCCTTTGGCATGCCCTTTGCAGCCTCACTCCAAACGGGGCTCTCCGCTTCATCCATCCCCTGACTCCATACTAGCACCAACGGGCTGCTAAAGCGTTTCGCAGAAAACACCAAGGAACCTGTTTCTCACTCCAAGCACAAAGCGTGCGCAGCACGAGTCTTGGCACAGCAAAACACTTCCTTTGGCATGCCCTTTGCAGCCTCACTCCAAACGGGGCTCTCCGCTTCATCCATCCCCTGACTCCATACTAGCACCAACGGGCTGCTAAAGCGTTTCGCAGAAAACACCAAGGAACCTGTTTCTCACTCCAAGCACAAAGCGTGCGCAGCACGAGTCTTGGCACAGCAAAACACTTCCTTTGGCATGCCCTTTGCAGCCTCACTCCAAACGGGGCTCTCCGCTTCATCCATCCCCTGACTCCATACTAGCACCAACGGGCTGCTAAAGCGTTTCGCAGAAAACACCAAGGAACCTGTTTCTCACTCCAAGCACAAAGCGTGCGCAGCACGAGTCTTGGCACAGCAAAACACTTCCTTTGGCATGCCCTTTGCAGCCTCACTCCAAACGGGGCTCTCCGCTTCATCCATCCCCTGACTCCATACTAGCACCAACGGGCTGCTAAAGCGTTTCGCAGAAAACACCAAGGAACCTGTTTCTCACTCCAAGCACAAAGCGTGCGCAGCACGAGTCTTGGCACAGCAAAACACTTCCTTTGGCATGCCCTTTGCAGCCTCACTCCAAACGGGGCTCTCCGCTTCATCCATCCCCTGACTCCATACTAGCACCAACGGGCTGCTAAAGCGTTTCGCAGAAAACACCAAGGAACCTGTTTCTCACTCCAAGCACAAAGCGTGCGCAGCACGAGTCTTGGCACAGCAAAACACTTCCTTTGGCATGCCCTTTGCAGCCTCACTCCAAACGGGGCTCTCCGCTTCATCCATCCCCTGACTCCATACTAGCACCAACGGGCTGCTAAAGCGTTTCGCAGAAAACACCAAGGAACCTGTTTCTCACTCCAAGCACAAAGCGTGCGCAGCACGAGTCTTGGCACAGCAAAACACTTCCTTTGGCATGCCCTTTGCAGCCTCACTCCAAACGGGGCTCTCCGCTTCATCCATCCCCTGACTCCATACTAGCACCAACGGGCTGCTAAAGCGTTTCGCAGAAAACACCAAGGAACCTGTTTCTCACTCCAAGCACAAAGCGTGCGCAGCACGAGTCTTGGCACAGCAAAACACTTCCTTTGGCATGCCCTTTGCAGCCTCACTCCAAACGGGGCTCTCCGCTTCATCCATCCCCTGACTCCATACTAGCACCAACGGGCTGCTAAAGCGTTTCGCAGAAAACACCAAGGAACCTGTTTCTCACTCCAAGCACAAAGCGTGCGCAGCACGAGTCTTGGCACAGCAAAACACTTCCTTTGGCATGCCCTTTGCAGCCTCACTCCAAACGGGGCTCTCCGCTTCATCCATCCCCTGAGTCCATACTAGCACCAACGGGCTGCTAAAGCGTTTCGCAGAAAACACCAAGGAACCTGTTTCTCACTCCAAGCACAAAGCGTGCGCAGCACGAGTCTTGGCACAGCAAAACACTTCCTTTGGCATGCCCTTTGCAGCCTCACTCCAAACGGGGCTCTCCGCTTCATCCATCCCCTGACTCCATACTAGCACCAACGGGCTGCTAAAGCGTTTCGCAGAAAACACCAAGGAACCTGTTTCTCACTCCAAGCACAAAGCGTGCGCAGCACGAGTCTTGGCACAGCAAAACACTTCCTTTGGCATGCCCTTTGCAGCCTCACTCCAAACGGGGCTCTCCGCTTCATCCATCCCCTGACTCCATACTAGCACCAACGGGCTGCTAAAGCGTTTCGCAGAAAACACCAAGGAACCTGTTTCTCACTCCAAGCACAAAGCGTGCGCAGCACGAGTCTTGGCACAGCAAAACACTTCCTTTGGCATGCCCTTTGCAGCCTCACTCCAAACGGGGCTCTCCGCTTCATCCATCCCCTGACTCCATACTAGCACCAACGGGCTGCTAAAGCGTTTCGCAGAAAACACCAAGGAACCTGTTTCTCACTCCAAGCACAAAGCGTGCGCAGCACGAGTCTTGGCACAGCAAAACACTTCCTTTGGCATGCCCTTTGCAGCCTCACTCCAAACGGGGCTCTCCGCTTCATCCATCCCCTGACTCCATACTAGCACCAACGGGCTGCTAAAGCGTTTCGCAGAAAACACCAAGGAACCTGTTTCTCACTCCAAGCACAAAGCGTGCGCAGCACGAGTCTTGGCACAGCAAAACACTTCCTTTGGCATGCCCTTTGCAGCCTCACTCCAAACGGGGCTCTCCGCTTCATCCATCCCCTGACTCCATACTAGCACCAACGGGCTGCTAAAGCGTTTCGCAGAAAACACCAAGGAACCTGTTTCTCACTCCAAGCACAAAGCGTGCGCAGCACGAGTCTTGGCACAGCAAAACACTTCCTTTGGCATGCCCTTTGCAGCCTCACTCCAAACGGGGCTCTCCGCTTCATCCATCCCCTGACTCCATACTAGCACCAACGGGCTGCTAAAGCGTTTCGCAGAAAACACCAAGGAACCTGTTTCTCACTCCAAGCACAAAGCGTGCGCAGCACGAGTCTTGGCACAGCAAAACACTTCCTTTGGCATGCCCTTTGCAGCCTCACTCCAAACGGGGCTCTCCGCTTCATCCATCCCCTGACTCCATACTAGCACCAACGGGCTGCTAAAGCGTTTCGCAGAAAACACCAAGGAACCTGTTTCTCACTCCAAGCACAAAGCGTGCGCAGCACGAGTCTTGGCACAGCAAAACACTTCCTTTGGCATGCCCTTTGCAGCCTCACTCCATACGGGGCTCTCCGCTTCATCCATCCCCTGACTCCATACTAGCACCAACGGGCTGCTAAAGCGTTTCGCAGAAAACACCAAGGAACCTGTTTCTCACTCCAAGCACAAAGCGTGCGCAGCACGAGTCTTGGCACAGCAAAACACTTCCTTTGGCATGCCCTTTGCAGCCTCACTCCAAACGGGGCTCTCCGCTTCATCCATCCCCTGACTCCATACTAGCACCAACGGGCTGCTAAAGCGTTTCGCAGAAAACACCAAGGAACCTGTTTCTCACTCCAAGCACAAAGCGTGCGCAGCACGAGTCTTGGCACAGCAAAACACTTCCTTTGGCATGCCCTTTGCAGCCTCACTCCAAACGGGGCTCTCCGCTTCATCCATCCCCTGACTCCATACTAGCACCAACGGGCTGCTAAAGCGTTTCGCAGAAAACACCAAGGAACCTGTTTCTCACTCCAAGCACAAAGCGTGCGCAGCACGAGTCTTGGCACAGCAAAACACTTCCTTTGGCATGCCCTTTGCAGCCTCACTCCAAACGGGGCTCTCCGCTTCATCCATCCCCTGACTCCATACTAGCACCAACGGGCTGCTAAAGCGTTTCGCAGAAAACACCAAGGAACCTGTTTCTCACTCCAAGCACAAAGCGTGCGCAGCACGAGTCTTGGCACAGCAAAACACTTCCTTTGGCATGCCCTTTGCAGCCTCACTCCAAACGGGGCTCTCCGCTTCATCCATCCCCTGACTCCATACTAGCACCAACGGGCTGCTAAAGCGTTTCGCAGAAAACACCAAGGAACCTGTTTCTCACTCCAAGCACAAAGCGTGCGCAGCACGAGTCTTGGCACAGCAAAACACTTCCTTTGGCATGCCCTTTGCAGCCTCACTCCAAACGGGGCTCTCCGCTTCATCCATCCCCTGACTCCATACTAGCACCAACGGGCTGCTAAAGCGTTTCGCAGAAAACACCAAGGAACCTGTTTCTCACTCCAAGCACAAAGCGTGCGCAGCACGAGTCTTGGCACAGCAAAACACTTCCTTTGGCATGCCCTTTGCAGCCTCACTCCAAACGGGGCTCTCCGCTTCATCCATCCCCTGACTCCATACTAGCACCAACGGGCTGCTAAAGCGTTTCGCAGAAAACACCAAGGAACCTGTTTCTCACTCCAAGCACAAAGCGTGCGCAGCACGAGTCTTGGCACAGCAAAACACTTCCTTTGGCATGCCCTTTGCAGCCTCACTCCAAACGGGGCTCTCCGCTTCATCCATCCCCTGACTCCATACTAGCACCAACGGGCTGCTAAAGCGTTTCGCAGAAAACACCAAGGAACCTGTTTCTCACTCCAAGCACAAAGCGTGCGCAGCACGAGTCTTGGCACAGCAAAACACTTCCTTTGGCATGCCCTTTGCAGCCTCACTCCAAACGGGGCTCTCCGCTTCATCCATCCCCTGACTCCATACTAGCACCAACGGGCTGCTAAAGCGTTTCGCAGAAAACACCAAGGAACCTGTTTCTCACTCCAAGCACAAAGCGTGCGCAGCACGAGTCTTGGCACAGCAAAACACTTCCTTTGGCATGCCCTTTGCAGCCTCACTCCAAACGGGGCTCTCCGCTTCATCCATCCCCTGACTCCATACTAGCACCAACGGGCTGCTAAAGCGTTTCGCAGAAAACACCAAGGAACCTGTTTCTCACTCCAAGCACAAAGCGTGCGCAGCACGAGTCTTGGCACAGCAAAACACTTCCTTTGGCATGCCCTTTGCAGCCTCACTCCAAACGGGGCTCTCCGCTTCATCCATCCCCTGACTCCATACTAGCACCAACGGGCTGCTAAAGCGTTTCGCAGAAAACACCAAGGAACCTGTTTCTCACTCCAAGCACAAAGCGTGCGCAGCACGAGTCTTGGCACAGCAAAACACTTCCTTTGGCATGCCCTTTGCAGCCTCACTCCAAACGGGGCTCTCCGCTTCATCCATCCCCTGACTCCATACTAGCACCAACGGGCTGCTAAAGCGTTTCGCAGAAAACACCAAGGAACCTGTTTCTCACTCCAAGCACAAAGCGTGCGCAGCACGAGTCTTGGCACAGCAAAACACTTCCTTTGGCATGCCCTTTGCAGCCTCACTCCAAACGGGGCTCTCCGCTTCATCCATCCCCTGACTCCATACTAGCACCAACGGGCTGCTAAAGCGTTTCGCAGAAAACACCAAGGAACCTGTTTCTCACTCCAAGCACAAAGCGTGCGCAGCACGAGTCTTGGCACAGCAAAACACTTCCTTTGGCATGCCCTTTGCAGCCTCACTCCAAACGGGGCTCTCCGCTTCATCCATCCCCTGACTCCATACTAGCACCAACGGGCTGCTAAAGCGTTTCGCAGAAAACACCAAGGAACCTGTTTCTCACTCCAAGCACAAAGCGTGCGCAGCACGAGTCTTGGCACAGCAAAACACTTCCTTTGGCATGCCCTTTGCAGCCTCACTCCAAACGGGGCTCTCCGCTTCATCCATCCCCTGACTCCATACTAGCACCAACGGGCTGCTAAAGCGTTTCGCAGAAAACACCAAGGAACCTGTTTCTCACTCCAAGCACAAAGCGTGCGCAGCACGAGTCTTGGCACAGCAAAACACTTCCTTTGGCATGCCCTTTGCAGCCTCACTCCAAACGGGGCTCTCCGCTTCATCCATCCCCTGACTCCATACTAGCACCAACGGGCTGCTAAAGCGTTTCGCAGAAAACACCAAGGAACCTGTTTCTCACTCCAAGCACAAAGCGTGCGCAGCACGAGTCTTGGCACAGCAAAACACTTCCTTTGGCATGCCCTTTGCAGCCTCACTCCAAACGGGGCTCTCCGCTTCATCCATCCCCTGACTCCATACTAGCACCAACGGGCTGCTAAAGCGTTTCGCAGAAAACACCAAGGAACCTGTTTCTCACTCCAAGCACAAAGCGTGCGCAGCACGAGTCTTGGCACAGCAAAACACTTCCTTTGGCATGCCCTTTGCAGCCTCACTCCAAACGGGGCTCTCCGCTTCATCCATCCCCTGACTCCATACTAGCACCAACGGGCTGCTAAAGCGTTTCGCAGAAAACACCAAGGAACCTGTTTCTCACTCCAAGCACAAAGCGTGCGCAGCACGAGTCTTGGCACAGCAAAACACTTCCTTTGGCATGCCCTTTGCAGCCTCACTCCAAACGGGGCTCTCCGCTTCATCCATCCCCTGACTCCATACTAGCACCAACGGGCTGCTAAAGCGTTTCGCAGAAAACACCAAGGAACCTGTTTCTCACTCCAAGCACAAAGCGTGCGCAGCACGAGTCTTGGCACAGCAAAACACTTCCTTTGGCATGCCCTTTGCAGCCTCACTCCAAACGGGGCTCTCCGCTTCATCCATCCCCTGACTCCATACTAGCACCAACGGGCTGCTAAAGCGTTTCGCAGAAAACACCAAGGAACCTGTTTCTCACTCCAAGCACAAAGCGTGCGCAGCACGAGTCTTGGCACAGCAAAACACTTCCTTTGGCATGCCCTTTGCAGCCTCACTCCAAACGGGGCTCTCCGCTTCATCCATCCCCTGACTCCATACTAGCACCAACGGGCTGCTAAAGCGTTTCGCAGAAAACACCAAGGAACCTGTTTCTCACTCCAAGCACAAAGCGTGCGCAGCACGAGTCTTGGCACAGCAAAACACTTCCTTTGGCATGCCCTTTGCAGCCTCACTCCAAACGGGGCTCTCCGCTTCATCCATCCCCTGACTCCATACTAGCACCAACGGGCTGCTAAAGCGTTTCGCAGAAAACACCAAGGAACCTGTTTCTCACTCCAAGCACAAAGCGTGCGCAGCACGAGTCTTGGCACAGCAAAACACTTCCTTTGGCATGCCCTTTGCAGCCTCACTCCAAACGGGGCTCTCCGCTTCATCCATCCCCTGACTCCATACTAGCACCAACGGGCTGCTAAAGCGTTTCGCAGAAAACACCAAGGAACCTGTTTCTCACTCCAAGCACAAAGCGTGCGCAGCACGAGTCTTGGCACAGCAAAACACTTCCTTTGGCATGCCCTTTGCAGCCTCACTCCAAACGGGGCTCTCCGCTTCATCCATCCCCTGACTCCATACTAGCACCAACGGGCTGCTAAAGCGTTTCGCAGAAAACACCAAGGAACCTGTTTCTCACTCCAAGCACAAAGCGTGCGCAGCACGAGTCTTGGCACAGCAAAACACTTCCTTTGGCATGCCCTTTGCAGCCTCACTCCAAACGGGGCTCTCCGCTTCATCCATCCCCTGACTCCATACTAGCACCAACGGGCTGCTAAAGCGTTTCGCAGAAAACACCAAGGAACCTGTTTCTCACTCCAAGCACAAAGCGTGCGCAGCACGAGTCTTGGCACAGCAAAACACTTCCTTTGGCATGCCCTTTGCAGCCTCACTCCAAACGGGGCTCTCCGCTTCATCCATCCCCTGACTCCATACTAGCACCAACGGGCTGCTAAAGCGTTTCGCAGAAAACACCAAGGAACCTGTTTCTCACTCCAAGCACAAAGCGTGCGCAGCACGAGTCTTGGCACAGCAAAACACTTCCTTTGGCATGCCCTTTGCAGCCTCACTCCAAACGGGGCTCTCCGCTTCATCCATCCCCTGACTCCATACTAGCACCAACGGGCTGCTAAAGCGTTTCGCAGAAAACACCAAGGAACCTGTTTCTCACTCCAAGCACAAAGCGTGCGCAGCACGAGTCTTGGCACAGCAAAACACTTCCTTTGGCATGCCCTTTGCAGCCTCACTCCAAACGGGGCTCTCCGCTTCATCCATCCCCTGACTCCATACTAGCACCAACGGGCTGCTAAAGCGTTTCGCAGAAAACACCAAGGAACCTGTTTCTCACTCCAAGCACAAAGCGTGCGCAGCACGAGTCTTGGCACAGCAAAACACTTCCTTTGGCATGCCCTTTGCAGCCTCACTCCAAACGGGGCTCTCCGCTTCATCCATCCCCTGACTCCATACTAGCACCAACGGGCTGCTAAAGCGTTTCGCAGAAAACACCAAGGAACCTGTTTCTCACTCCAAGCACAAAGCGTGCGCAGCACGAGTCTTGGCACAGCAAAACACTTCCTTTGGCATGCCCTTTGCAGCCTCACTCCAAACGGGGCTCTCCGCTTCATCCATCCCCTGACTCCATACTAGCACCAACGGGCTGCTAAAGCGTTTCGCAGAAAACACCAAGGAACCTGTTTCTCACTCCAAGCACAAAGCGTGCGCAGCACGAGTCTTGGCACAGCAAAACACTTCCTTTGGCATGCCCTTTGCAGCCTCACTCCAAACGGGGCTCTCCGCTTCATCCATCCCCTGACTCCATACTAGCACCAACGGGCTGCTAAAGCGTTTCGCAGAAAACACCAAGGAACCTGTTTCTCACTCCAAGCACAAAGCGTGCGCAGCACGAGTCTTGGCACAGCAAAACACTTCCTTTGGCATGCCCTTTGCAGCCTCACTCCAAACGGGGCTCTCCGCTTCATCCATCCCCTGACTCCATACTAGCACCAACGGGCTGCTAAAGCGTTTCGCAGAAAACACCAAGGAACCTGTTTCTCACTCCAAGCACAAAGCGTGCGCAGCACGAGTCTTGGCACAGCAAAACACTTCCTTTGGCATGCCCTTTGCAGCCTCACTCCAAACGGGGCTCTCCGCTTCATCCATCCCCTGACTCCATACTAGCACCAACGGGCTGCTAAAGCGTTTCGCAGAAAACACCAAGGAACCTGTTTCTCACTCCAAGCACAAAGCGTGCGCAGCACGAGTCTTGGCACAGCAAAACACTTCCTTTGGCATGCCCTTTGCAGCCTCACTCCAAACGGGGCTCTCCGCTTCATCCATCCCCTGACTCCATACTAGCACCAACGGGCTGCTAAAGCGTTTCGCAGAAAACACCAAGGAACCTGTTTCTCACTCCAAGCACAAAGCGTGCGCAGCACGAGTCTTGGCACAGCAAAACACTTCCTTTGGCATGCCCTTTGCAGCCTCACTCCAAACGGGGCTCTCCGCTTCATCCATCCCCTGACTCCATACTAGCACCAACGGGCTGCTAAAGCGTTTCGCAGAAAACACCAAGGAACCTGTTTCTCACTCCAAGCACAAAGCGTGCGCAGCACGAGTCTTGGCACAGCAAAACACTTCCTTTGGCATGCCCTTTGCAGCCTCACTCCAAACGGGGCTCTCCGCTTCATCCATCCCCTGACTCCATACTAGCACCAACGGGCTGCTAAAGCGTTTCGCAGAAAACACCAAGGAACCTGTTTCTCACTCCAAGCACAAAGCGTGCGCAGCACGAGTCTTGGCACAGCAAAACACTTCCTTTGGCATGCCCTTTGCAGCCTCACTCCAAACGGGGCTCTCCGCTTCATCCATCCCCTGACTCCATACTAGCACCAACGGGCTGCTAAAGCGTTTCGCAGAAAACACCAAGGAACCTGTTTCTCACTCCAAGCACAAAGCGTGCGCAGCACGAGTCTTGGCACAGCAAAACACTTCCTTTGGCATGCCCTTTGCAGCCTCACTCCAAACGGGGCTCTCCGCTTCATCCATCCCCTGACTCCATACTAGCACCAACGGGCTGCTAAAGCGTTTCGCAGAAAACACCAAGGAACCTGTTTCTCACTCCAAGCACAAAGCGTGCGCAGCACGAGTCTTGGCACAGCAAAACACTTCCTTTGGCATGCCCTTTGCAGCCTCACTCCAAACGGGGCTCTCCGCTTCATCCATCCCCTGACTCCATACTAGCACCAACGGGCTGCTAAAGCGTTTCGCAGAAAACACCAAGGAACCTGTTTCTCACTCCAAGCGCAAAGCGTGCGCAGCACGAGTCTTGGCACAGCAAAACACTTCCTTTGGCATGCCCTTTGCAGCCTCACTCCAAACGGGGCTCTCCGCTTCATCCATCCCCTGACTCCATACTAGCACCAACGGGCTGCTAAAGCGTTTCGCAGAAAACACCAAGGAACCTGTTTCTCACTCCAAGCACAAAGCGTGCGCAGCACGAGTCTTGGCACAGCAAAACACTTCCTTTGGCATGCCCTTTGCAGCCTCACTCCAAACGGGGCTCTCCGCTTCATCCATCCCCTGACTCCATACTAGCACCAACGGGCTGCTAAAGCGTTTCGCAGAAAACACCAAGGAACCTGTTTCTCACTCCAAGCACAAAGCGTGCGCAGCACGAGTCTTGGCACAGCAAAACACTTCCTTTGGCATGCCCTTTGCAGCCTCACTCCAAACGGGGCTCTCCGCTTCATCCATCCCCTGACTCCATACTAGCACCAACGGGCTGCTAAAGCGTTTCGCAGAAAACACCAAGGAACCTGTTTCTCACTCCAAGCACAAAGCGTGCGCAGCACGAGTCTTGGCACAGCAAAACACTTCCTTTGGCATGCCCTTTGCAGCCTCACTCCAAACGGGGCTCTCCGCTTCATCCATCCCCTGACTCCATACTAGCACCAACGGGCTGCTAAAGCGTTTCGCAGAAAACACCAAGGAACCTGTTTCTCACTCCAAGCACAAAGCGTGCGCAGCACGAGTCTTGGCACAGCAAAACACTTCCTTTGGCATGCCCTTTGCAGCCTCACTCCAAACGGGGCTCTCCGCTTCATCCATCCCCTGACTCCATACTAGCACCAACGGGCTGCTAAAGCGTTTCGCAGAAAACACCAAGGAACCTGTTTCTCACTCCAAGCACAAAGCGTGCGCAGCACGAGTCTTGGCACAGCAAAACACTTCCTTTGGCATGCCCTTTGCAGCCTCACTCCAAACGGGGCTCTCCGCTTCATCCATCCCCTGACTCCATACTAGCACCAACGGGCTGCTAAAGCGTTTCGCAGAAAACACCAAGGAACCTGTTTCTCACTCCAAGCACAAAGCGTGCGCAGCACGAGTCTTGGCACAGCAAAACACTTCCTTTGGCATGCCCTTTGCAGCCTCACTCCAAACGGGGCTCTCCGCTTCATCCATCCCCTGACTCCATACTAGCACCAACGGGCTGCTAAAGCGTTTCGCAGAAAACACCAAGGAACCTGTTTCTCACTCCAAGCACAAAGCGTGCGCAGCACGAGTCTTGGCACAGCAAAACACTTCCTTTGGCATGCCCTTTGCAGCCTCACTCCAAACGGGGCTCTCCGCTTCATCCATCCCCTGACTCCATACTAGCACCAACGGGCTGCTAAAGCGTTTCGCAGAAAACACCAAGGAACCTGTTTCTCACTCCAAGCACAAAGCGTGCGCAGCACGAGTCTTGGCACAGCAAAACACTTCCTTTGGCATGCCCTTTGCAGCCTCACTCCAAACGGGGCTCTCCGCTTCATCCATCCCCTGACTCCATACTAGCACCAACGGGCTGCTAAAGCGTTTCGCAGAAAACACCAAGGAACCTGTTTCTCACTCCAAGCACAAAGCGTGCGCAGCACGAGTCTTGGCACAGCAAAACACTTCCTTTGGCATGCCCTTTGCAGCCTCACTCCAAACGGGGCTCTCCGCTTCATCCATCCCCTGACTCCATACTAGCACCAACGGGCTGCTAAAGCGTTTCGCAGAAAACACCAAGGAACCTGTTTCTCACTCCAAGCACAAAGCGTGCGCAGCACGAGTCTTGGCACAGCAAAACACTTCCTTTGGCATGCCCTTTGCAGCCTCACTCCAAACGGGGCTCTCCGCTTCATCCATCCCCTGACTCCATACTAGCACCAACGGGCTGCTAAAGCGTTTCGCAGAAAACACCAAGGAACCTGTTTCTCACTCCAAGCACAAAGCGTGCGCAGCACGAGTCTTGGCACAGCAAAACACTTCCTTTGGCATGCCCTTTGCAGCCTCACTCCAAACGGGGCTCTCCGCTTCATCCATCCCCTGACTCCATACTAGCACCAACGGGCTGCTAAAGCGTTTCGCAGAAAACACCAAGGAACCTGTTTCTCACTCCAAGCACAAAGCGTGCGCAGCACGAGTCTTGGCACAGCAAAACACTTCCTTTGGCATGCCCTTTGCAGCCTCACTCCAAACGGGGCTCTCCGCTTCATCCATCCCCTGACTCCATACTAGCACCAACGGGCTGCTAAAGCGTTTCGCAGAAAACACCAAGGAACCTGTTTCTCACTCCAAGCACAAAGCGTGCGCAGCACGAGTCTTGGCACAGCAAAACACTTCCTTTGGCATGCCCTTTGCAGCCTCACTCCAAACGGGGCTCTCCGCTTCATCCATCCCCTGACTCCATACTAGCACCAACGGGCTGCTAAAGCGTTTCGCAGAAAACACCAAGGAACCTGTTTCTCACTCCAAGCACAAAGCGTGCGCAGCACGAGTCTTGGCACAGCAAAACACTTCCTTTGGCATGCCCTTTGCAGCCTCACTCCAAACGGGGCTCTCCGCTTCATCCATCCCCTGACTCCATACTAGCACCAACGGGCTGCTAAAGCGTTTCGCAGAAAACACCAAGGAACCTGTTTCTCACTCCAAGCACAAAGCGTGCGCAGCACGAGTCTTGGCACAGCAAAACACTTCCTTTGGCATGCCCTTTGCAGCCTCACTCCAAACGGGGCTCTCCGCTTCATCCATCCCCTGACTCCATACTAGCACCAACGGGCTGCTAAAGCGTTTCGCAGAAAACACCAAGGAACCTGTTTCTCACTCCAAGCACAAAGCGTGCGCAGCACGAGTCTTGGCACAGCAAAACACTTCCTTTGGCATGCCCTTTGCAGCCTCACTCCAAACGGGGCTCTCCGCTTCATCCATCCCCTGACTCCATACTAGCACCAACGGGCTGCTAAAGCGTTTCGCAGAAAACACCAAGGAACCTGTTTCTCACTCCAAGCACAAAGCGTGCGCAGCACGAGTCTTGGCACAGCAAAACACTTCCTTTGGCATGCCCTTTGCAGCCTCACTCCAAACGGGGCTCTCCGCTTCATCCATCCCCTGACTCCATACTAGCACCAACGGGCTGCTAAAGCGTTTCGCAGAAAACACCAAGGAACCTGTTTCTCACTCCAAGCACAAAGCGTGCGCAGCACGAGTCTTGGCACAGCAAAACACTTCCTTTGGCATGCCCTTTGCAGCCTCACTCCAAACGGGGCTCTCCGCTTCATCCATCCCCTGACTCCATACTAGCACCAACGGGCTGCTAAAGCGTTTCGCAGAAAACACCAAGGAACCTGTTTCTCACTCCAAGCACAAAGCGTGCGCAGCACGAGTCTTGGCACAGCAAAACACTTCCTTTGGCATGCCCTTTGCAGCCTCACTCCAAACGGGGCTCTCCGCTTCATCCATCCCCTGACTCCATACTAGCACCAACGGGCTGCTAAAGCGTTTCGCAGAAAACACCAAGGAACCTGTTTCTCACTCCAAGCACAAAGCGTGCGCAGCACGAGTCTTGGCACAGCAAAACACTTCCTTTGGCATGCCCTTTGCAGCCTCACTCCAAACGGGGCTCTCCGCTTCATCCATCCCCTGACTCCATACTAGCACCAACGGGCTGCTAAAGCGTTTCGCAGAAAACACCAAGGAACCTGTTTCTCACTCCAAGCACAAAGCGTGCGCAGCACGAGTCTTGGCACAGCAAAACACTTCCTTTGGCATGCCCTTTGCAGCCTCACTCCAAACGGGGCTCTCCGCTTCATCCATCCCCTGACTCCATACTAGCACCAACGGGCTGCTAAAGCGTTTCGCAGAAAACACCAAGGAACCTGTTTCTCACTCCAAGCACAAAGCGTGCGCAGCACGAGTCTTGGCACAGCAAAACACTTCCTTTGGCATGCCCTTTGCAGCCTCACTCCAAACGGGGCTCTCCGCTTCATCCATCCCCTGACTCCATACTAGCACCAACGGGCTGCTAAAGCGTTTCGCAGAAAACACCAAGGAACCTGTTTCTCACTCCAAGCACAAAGCGTGCGCAGCACGAGTCTTGGCACAGCAAAACACTTCCTTTGGCATGCCCTTTGCAGCCTCACTCCAAACGGGGCTCTCCGCTTCATCCATCCCCTGACTCCATACTAGCACCAACGGGCTGCTAAAGCGTTTCGCAGAAAACACCAAGGAACCTGTTTCTCACTCCAAGCACAAAGCGTGCGCAGCACGAGTCTTGGCACAGCAAAACACTTCCTTTGGCATGCCCTTTGCAGCCTCACTCCAAACGGGGCTCTCCGCTTCATCCATCCCCTGACTCCATACTAGCACCAACGGGCTGCTAAAGCGTTTCGCAGAAAACACCAAGGAACCTGTTTCTCACTCCAAGCACAAAGCGTGCGCAGCACGAGTCTTGGCACAGCAAAACACTTCCTTTGGCATGCCCTTTGCAGCCTCACTCCAAACGGGGCTCTCCGCTTCATCCATCCCCTGACTCCATACTAGCACCAACGGGCTGCTAAAGCGTTTCGCAGAAAACACCAAGGAACCTGTTTCTCACTCCAAGCACAAAGCGTGCGCAGCACGAGTCTTGGCACAGCAAAACACTTCCTTTGGCATGCCCTTTGCAGCCTCACTCCAAACGGGGCTCTCCGCTTCATCCATCCCCTGACTCCATACTAGCACCAACGGGCTGCTAAAGCGTTTCGCAGAAAACACCAAGGAACCTGTTTCTCACTCCAAGCACAAAGCGTGCGCAGCACGAGTCTTGGCACAGCAAAACACTTCCTTTGGCATGCCCTTTGCAGCCTCACTCCAAACGGGGCTCTCCGCTTCATCCATCCCCTGACTCCATACTAGCACCAACGGGCTGCTAAAGCGTTTCGCAGAAAACACCAAGGAACCTGTTTCTCACTCCAAGCACAAAGCGTGCGCAGCACGAGTCTTGGCACAGCAAAACACTTCCTTTGGCATGCCCTTTGCAGCCTCACTCCAAACGGGGCTCTCCGCTTCATCCATCCCCTGACTCCATACTAGCACCAACGGGCTGCTAAAGCGTTTCGCAGAAAACACCAAGGAACCTGTTTCTCACTCCAAGCACAAAGCGTGCGCAGCACGAGTCTTGGCACAGCAAAACACTTCCTTTGGCATGCCCTTTGCAGCCTCACTCCAAACGGGGCTCTCCGCTTCATCCATCCCCTGACTCCATACTAGCACCAACGGGCTGCTAAAGCGTTTCGCAGAAAACACCAAGGAACCTGTTTCTCACTCCAAGCACAAAGCGTGCGCAGCACGAGTCTTGGCACAGCAAAACACTTCCTTTGGCATGCCCTTTGCAGCCTCACTCCAAACGGGGCTCTCCGCTTCATCCATCCCCTGACTCCATACTAGCACCAACGGGCTGCTAAAGCGTTTCGCAGAAAACACCAAGGAACCTGTTTCTCACTCCAAGCACAAAGCGTGCGCAGCACGAGTCTTGGCACAGCAAAACACTTCCTTTGGCATGCCCTTTGCAGCCTCACTCCAAACGGGGCTCTCCGCTTCATCCATCCCCTGACTCCATACTAGCACCAACGGGCTGCTAAAGCGTTTCGCAGAAAACACCAAGGAACCTGTTTCTCACTCCAAGCACAAAGCGTGCGCAGCACGAGTCTTGGCACAGCAAAACACTTCCTTTGGCATGCCCTTTGCAGCCTCACTCCAAACGGGGCTCTCCGCTTCATCCATCCCCTGACTCCATACTAGCACCAACGGGCTGCTAAAGCGTTTCGCAGAAAACACCAAGGAACCTGTTTCTCACTCCAAGCACAAAGCGTGCGCAGCACGAGTCTTGGCACAGCAAAACACTTCCTTTGGCATGCCCTTTGCAGCCTCACTCCAAACGGGGCTCTCCGCTTCATCCATCCCCTGACTCCATACTAGCACCAACGGGCTGCTAAAGCGTTTCGCAGAAAACACCAAGGAACCTGTTTCTCACTCCAAGCACAAAGCGTGCGCAGCACGAGTCTTGGCACAGCAAAACACTTCCTTTGGCATGCCCTTTGCAGCCTCACTCCAAACGGGGCTCTCCGCTTCATCCATCCCCTGACTCCATACTAGCACCAACGGGCTGCTAAAGCGTTTCGCAGAAAACACCAAGGAACCTGTTTCTCACTCCAAGCACAAAGCGTGCGCAGCACGAGTCTTGGCACAGCAAAACACTTCCTTTGGCATGCCCTTTGCAGCCTCACTCCAAACGGGGCTCTCCGCTTCATCCATCCCCTGACTCCATACTAGCACCAACGGGCTGCTAAAGCGTTTCGCAGAAAACACCAAGGAACCTGTTTCTCACTCCAAGCACAAAGCGTGCGCAGCACGAGTCTTGGCACAGCAAAACACTTCCTTTGGCATGCCCTTTGCAGCCTCACTCCAAACGGGGCTCTCCGCTTCATCCATCCCCTGACTCCATACTAGCACCAACGGGCTGCTAAAGCGTTTCGCAGAAAACACCAAGGAACCTGTTTCTCACTCCAAGCACAAAGCGTGCGCAGCACGAGTCTTGGCACAGCAAAACACTTCCTTTGGCATGCCCTTTGCAGCCTCACTCCAAACGGGGCTCTCCGCTTCATCCATCCCCTGACTCCATACTAGCACCAACGGGCTGCTAAAGCGTTTCGCAGAAAACACCAAGGAACCTGTTTCTCACTCCAAGCACAAAGCGTGCGCAGCACGAGTCTTGGCACAGCAAAACACTTCCTTTGGCATGCCCTTTGCAGCCTCACTCCAAACGGGGCTCTCCGCTTCATCCATCCCCTGACTCCATACTAGCACCAACGGGCTGCTAAAGCGTTTCGCAGAAAACACCAAGGAACCTGTTTCTCACTCCAAGCACAAAGCGTGCGCAGCACGAGTCTTGGCACAGCAAAACACTTCCTTTGGCATGCCCTTTGCAGCCTCACTCCAAACGGGGCTCTCCGCTTCATCCATCCCCTGACTCCATACTAGCACCAACGGGCTGCTAAAGCGTTTCGCAGAAAACACCAAGGAACCTGTTTCTCACTCCA
>NW_028289270.1:0-74075 GCF_059628265.1 Tinamus guttatus | reverse complement strand
GGATCTAAATGTGGGCTATGACACAAAATGAGAAATGCATATCCTGGAAGAAGGAATTACTTTCAGATAAAGGCTTGTTTAGATTTAAAGTTAAGTAAGTAAGACATATTATTGCGTATGTCTCAAAATTCTCCATATCTAGGAGATAAATCTCACTGACAGTAACTAATAAAATACAATTTGCTATCATAAATTTTGGTAATTTAAGGAACAACATCTCCTCTTGGCACTATATCAACTAGATCTGTTACCATTTTTTAAAATATTTCCAATCGTATTTGCACACATCAAATATTTCCAATAGTATTTGCACACACTGTTATTTATAGATGTCAAGAGAAGTTAATTTGGAGTGGGAAGTAATATTTAACATAATACTTATATATTGTCATTTAAAGAAATGATTTTGTTTTTAAATACTTATATTTGATAAAGCTTGGTAGAAAAATAACGCTAGGTTTTTGACCAAAAGTCTCCCTACAATTTATCTCCTTGGCATTCTTTCTTGAAGAGTCCCTGTCCTCTCCTAAAGCCCTCAGAAGAAGAAATAAAGTAGGACATTTTCTGATAGAGTAGCTCATTTTCAAAATACTTCTTCATTGATCTACCTATTTGATGAGCTAAGAAGGTCTTCCAAGTATGCTGCTTCTCCTAGTAAATTTGTTTGCTTGTCTAAATCCTTTCCTTAGATTAAGGAAATCCTTTGCTTGGATTAAGCTTCTGTTTCCAGTGAAAGCTGAGAATAACCTTTTGATCATCATCAAGTGTCCACCACTCACACAAAAATAATACTTCTGCTAAACTGTCCCCTCCCTGCAAGTCAAGTTCATGCAGAAAAGAAGAGCTATTCTTACTCACTCCATACAAGCATGTATGTGGTTTAACCAATTCCAAAAACAACCTCTGCTGTTCCCAGTAGTAACGATAGCTATTTCCGTTATATGAATTTGAATACTAATTATATGGGTACTTGAATACAGGAGCTTGTGCCAAATCTGTAGCTTACCTGTACGATATAATATGGAATGTATACGTTCTAATCTACCTGCTGGTATAGGTACATCTTGACATGAATATTCTGGGCTCCTAGGGATTCCTGACAAGCAACTGGATGTTAGCAGCCCATTAAAAAAATGGATGTTAGCAGCCTCAAGGGTTAAGACTTAATATCAGCGAAGACTTTGAGGAATAGCATGTAATTAGATTTGTATGAGACTTTTCCTGAGGTCAGGTATGCTTGAGATGGCCGTTTGCTAGGAATCTTATTTATCACATCAAGACATTTGCTGCAGAGATCCACCACTGAAGACACCTAATGATGATAAAATTAGGAATGTGATAAAGCATGTCGGTCAATAATATACAATGTTTCTAGAATGGTTTTAATCTTGTGTCTGATCATGTAGAACTTGGATAAGAACACTAAGCATTACAAATGTGGACATCTCTGTCATTTCAAAATGTTTGAGTTTCTCAGATTTCTCTCCTAGATTTATAGATTTCATAGATTTACAAACTCTATATACAACTTTAAATTATATATATACATATACACTCTCATCATTATATATAGATTTCAATACTTCCATTTTAGTCAAATTGCAAAGATTCAGCAGTTTGCTCTTTGTTTATGATTATGCAAGCTTTAATAACAACAGCTATGAGCTACATTACTTAAGGAGCAGACCAAACTTCACAGTAGCACATTTATAAGTATACCCCAAAGTAAGCAAATGTGCATACGAACTATAACTCATGAGTAACAAGGGACTCTGAAATAACAGTCTGCTGTAAACAGCTGACTTCTTATGAACACAGTAACCAGTTACATATAGTCTGTATTACGGTA
Source organism: Tinamus guttatus (assembly GCF_059628265.1). Classification (NCBI taxonomy): domain Eukaryota; kingdom Metazoa; phylum Chordata; class Aves; order Tinamiformes; family Tinamidae; genus Tinamus; species Tinamus guttatus. Next base: position 72,226 of record NW_028289270.1, on the reverse strand, counting down.
GTCATGAGCATCTTTCAGAATGTGAACTTGTGTAAGCAAAGTCACAGTTTGTGAGCAACCCTATAACAATGAAGTGGAATACCCTCACAAGTGCTTTAAGAAAATGAAATGTTAAGAAGGAAACAGATTTCAGCATAGAATTTCCAAGAGCTACTTAGAATATGGTATTTCTGTCCCAGGATGCTTTCTGATATTTTCATTCAAAAGAAAGGATGTGTTATTTAAAAACTGTATTTTTTATTATTATTAGGTATTGTTATTAATATATCTGCAGATAGGCCTGTGAAAAAGGTACACAAAAAAAGACCAAAAATCCTTTTGAGATACTTAAGCACCAAGCAGATTTTTTTTTAAGACTGCTTATTTTTGTGGAGTTTTTAATTTTAATCCAACTTCCGTACCCTAGTTTCTCATTTGTAAGCTGCAGTTTCACTTTGGTCTCACTGATGGGAATCCCCACCAGGGATCACAAGATGTTGACTAGCCACGGAGAGAAGTACAGAGGTGAGAATTGAAATATTAGGTTTCTGAAGTGCAGTTCTCACAAGGCTCTGTGTCACACCGAAAGACATAGTTTAATGTTAATCATACTGGAAATACAGTATTTTATATCACTCTGTAATAGATTTTTTTTTTTACTTCAAGACAAAATAAACAAGAAAAATAACATATTTTCATGTTTCCAAATAGAGCTTTTCAGTTAAAATCTTCATGTAGAAATGTGTATTTTTATGAATTTCCTAGGAAAAATATAAAAATAAATAAATTAGAGATTAATTATAACAGTGAAAACAGATGAGAACAACTGTAAATTATTTTATATTCTCTATAATAAGTGTTTTTTAACTAGTTGTAAGTGAAGCATTCAGTACTTGGAAACAGACTACCTGTCTTTGTGCTTGGCCATAAAGAAAATAAAGCGATTGTCATGGTCAGCTTTTAGTGCCATTGGAAATAACTTTATACAACCATTTCTTTCCAATTTTGCAGTTCCTATTGTTTATCTTGTTAATTATACAATGTTTTTAAAGGGACATAATTCAGAGTGCAGCTCAGATCAGTAGCCTTGTTTCACTCTATCATTCACTCTATCAAGTTTTTACACTGGTTCGTAGCAGTTATTGGTAGACCAGTTAGACTGCACCATCAAGAAATGTCTGTCCCATCAGTTTCTCCATGGTGCTTTGCAATGACTAATACTACCCTACATGTTAAATATTCTCTTGCCATCAGAGGCTATAAATGCTGTATTACATTTTACAGATGTTATGGTTGTTGCTGAAGAAGTTCTGGCTTTGCGTTACTTTGTGTCACATCAAACAATCCCTTATAACCACTTCAAGGACATTTCACTTCATTTACATTGGTTATCAGGGCAGAGAAGACACAAATTAATGATCTCATGGAGGACTGGATCCATGCCACACACTTGCATGTGAAACTGTAGGACTGGAATGTAACTCAAAAAGGGCAATCTTTATATTTAAGAGCATAAACTTTTCTTCATTTAAAGGGGGAGAGGATAATGTTCCTCCCCTCCTCATTTTGGCAAGATGTAAACAAAGAATTTTTGGCTCTGCTAAAGGGATCAAATTAGATGATGTCATTTGCTAGAGATAAAAACAGTGTGAACGGCACACACACACAAACTTTAGACAACTCTTACTCACCTGATATGCTTAAAACCTCAGCACTATAAAGGAATCATCAATTATGAAGCAATTAGAGATATAAAGGTATGACATTCATCATCATTATTTATAGTAGGAGTAGCACACTATGTTATTTTCCCTGCAGTTTCAAACGTTCTCAGCCTAGTGTAAAGGTCTATGTAAAAGCAAGTTTATAATACAAAGTTGTTTTTTGCACAGAAATAATACATTTATGTGTGTGTGTGTGTGTGTGTATGTGTACATATCCATGTAAACACGTATATGAGACAATCCATAACTTTTTTTGGTTTAGAGGCAAAGTATGCAAGCATACTAAAACAGAAGGACATCTATGATGTCACATAATAAATTACATTCAAAATAATTGGTGAACACAAGATAAATTCTTCCTTTTCTCTTACATTCTCTTACATTACATTCTCTTGTGTATTGTTTTATTCCAAAATCAGTGTTTATTTTATTTCAAATGCAAAGGTCCAGGATGTCTTCTTTACTGTGACTTCTATAAATTGGTTTGATGATCTACTATTGATCTCAGAAGTGAAAGAATTTGAAAAAGGCATGTATAGTGGAGGACTTGGAATATGAATGAGAATCTTGCCCTAAATGGTTATTTTGTAAAAGAAAAAAAAAGTATCTTAGCTCAAACAGAATATCTTTTGTGTGAATCATTGTGTCCCAGAAAGTGAAATGGTGACTGCCAGAATGAATTTTAAATAAATGCTTAACCACGAGCTGTATTAGCAGGATGTCTCTAGAGTGTAAAATCAATCAAGTGTATGACACTTATATGCTGTTAACATCCAAACCAAACAAATACTAACATTTATAAATAATTTGCATAAATATTTCTGTTTAGAAAACAGATAATAGCATCCAGAGTTTGGTACTGCTGTAGTGGTTTTAACGCATCTTTTCACAATTGCTTGGAAAGGACTATAAATATACCTGACACAGTGGAGAAACAGCAGGAAGTTTTTGGTAGAATACACAGTTAAAAGTAAATTGCAGGTCATCTTTTCTAGGCAGCCCTGTACAGGCTGGACCTCACATCTTCATTTTTATCAATCAACATAGACCTGTCACAGACGAAGGCAGGTAATATATATTTTTTTAATAAACTTTTTTGATGAGGATAAGGACTGTACAAGTAGTGCCAGACTAAGAATTTCTATGCTAAGTATTCTTCAGTTCATGTAAGGGGTTAAAATTTTTTTAAGTCCTATGGATAAAGACATATGTATGCCTCCTCCCCCATTTTTTTTTCTGTTTTCCTAATAATTAAAATTTTACCCACAGATTTTCTTAGGCATTGGTTTATATTGTAAAAATAAAACAATACTTGAAAATCTTCCCCCATGCCATATGTCTAGAGTTAAATTTCCTTTGAGACTGACAGGCTTAGTAGATTTTGCACGTCTGTTACATTTTGAAACAAAAACCAGTTTACAAAGGTGACTTATTCTCCTGAAAGATAAATCATAGATGATTTAACTTTTCTGTCTACTCCTTCCTTGAAATGGTTTGCAGGACCAAGCTGAAGCCTAAAATCAGACCACGTGGGAACTGTAGTTCATTGCCTCTATAGGGAAGTCCACTTTCTTTTACAGCACCTCGGTTTCTGCCTTCCAATACTGTGATATTTCAGACCAATTCTGCCAAAGATGAACTGAAGTAACCTTCCTAACAAAGCAGAGCAGCTTGGGATTTCATTTCAACTCCATACAACTGTTAACCAGTTCTTTCTGTGGGAAGAAATGTTTTTGGTTTTATTATTTTTTATGCTGATGCAAGTGGGTTGATTTCTGTGATTTTGGCTCTGTCTGAAGCCCTTCTAGGAGTAGGGGTTCAAGAGCAAATTAGACTGTAGTAAACTCATTCACAATCATCCTTGCATTAGCTGCAGTGCCGTGGGCTTCCTTAGATTAGTCCATAGCCTATGTTGAGCCCCATGGCATGTTACAGTGTTTTTCCTGGGTGATATGTGTCACGATGGGATACAGGGTAGGCTTTCTGGACAGAAAAGTCATGGCTATATCCAGCTTGTTTGTGCTGTAGGTAGGGGCATCCTGCTGAGTCTACTGAATCACAGCAGGCCATCCTTGTCTCTTCAGTTAGTTTTCTCAAAGATAAATTTGCCCAAGAGAGGTTTAGTCACAAGAAGTCTGGATGAAAATCAAGCAAAGCCACTTTATCTCAGGGCTAGGAAACAATCTTGGCCTTTTTTATTTACCAGCGTAGACATAGTCCGTTAGTTTTAATTGTCTTCTCTTGCCATTCCTGCCTCCCAAATTGGAAACACAGATGGAAAAGCAGTTGCTGTAAAAACTAATTTGCATCTAATTTGCCTACTGTTAAATGATAAAGAAAAGCTGCATATTGAAAGTCCTCTGGTAAGAGGACAGAAGGGCCTAAAAGGGAGTGCTAGAGCAGATGAAAAACAGTATGAGTGCTCAACTTCCTCATCATTAAGAGCAGAAGGGATGGGAAGGAGAAAGCAAACTGAAAAAAAATAACTTCCCTGAGCCATTCAGCACTTCTATAGAGTTTCCATTCTCATAGGGGCTATGCCTCTGTTTTAGGAAAGCAGTAGTGTAATTGTGGGGAGAGGGCAAGAGAGAAGTGAGAAGTGTATGAAAATACATTGTACCTGACAGGTGGTATGATACCCTTCTCCTTACTTACTCAATAAATAAATAAAAAGTATTCACATAAACGCCTCAGCCTAATCATTCTTTTACCAACAATTATGGTCATATAATCATTATACCCTTTTGGACATAATTTGAAGTTTGAGTACTCCCCAGTTATTGAAGGGAAAATATTAGTAAGAATCTATGATGAATAACTCGAATGACATTTTTTAAACTGTATGATGGTTAGCAACAAGGCTGGTTTATTGACTGAGCAAACAAGTTGATTAACTCCATATATATCCATTAAGAAAGGGACTTAAAAGATTACGTCACTATTGGGTACAAAGAGTCAAGTCAGACTGTCTTTCAAATTATCTACAGATAAGGCTATATCAGATAGTGCCTACAAAGTAGCAAATGAATTGTTTTTGGAATCATAGGATCTAATGCTGTAAAAAGCTGATTTTAGGCTATCTATGCATTTATAAGTCTTGCCTAACCACTGGTATTTGTCTTAAAAAGATAAGGGAGCATTCTTTTCAGGTTTATGATCAAGCACTAGAACAATCCAAGAAGAATATTCATATGAATAGCTCCAATGCCAGCATCTCATGAAGCATGGTGAAAAATAGAGAAAAGTCATAATGAGTCCTAAATTAGAAAAATATTACTTATGACCAAAAAAAAAATTACGTCAATTAGCAAAGACATAAACTGTTAATTCATGACTTGATATGGCCTTTAAATCAAGCTTGCAAGTCCACATAAACACAGTGAACTCAAATTTGATAATGCAATATTTGCCAGCATAGCCTAGATAAAAGCATTACAGACACAAAAAGATGGGAATTGAAGGTATGTTTATTTGAATATATAATAATGTGCAGTTATTTGACCATCACAGCTATTAACCTTCCAATATTTTTTCAAAGACTCTAGTGGACTCTCACTAATTGTTCAGTCAAGACTGAGTATTTCTGCAGAACATAAAGTATTTGCAGCAAGTAGCAAAGGAACACGGGATAATCCTGGGGCCTCTTTTAAGCAGGAGGACAGACTAAACATTAGCATTAAATGCTACTCCCTTCTGGCTTTCAAATCTGTGAATCATCAATCTCAGATTTTTTTTTTTAATTGACTCAGGGCACAGTAACTTGGGGGGGCTTAGCCTATACCAACTGAATACACAGAGTAGAAGCAATCAATAACGTTCATAGTTTACAGACTTTGCTACTGAGTTTCTCAGGCTTGATTTAATAATCTATTAGTTACCATGGATTCAGAGGATAAACATCCAGGTTTTTCAATATACAGAGTGAAAGTCTGAACTCCACATGTCAATGTTTGTAATACACAGAGACAAAGTTTATATTCTTCTAGTTAGACAAGGAGTATTGGAGTTAGATGATCCCAGAAATCTAACAAGCGGGGAGGTGGAATAGGAATCGAGAAGGGAATTTCTATAATTTGTCTATCTTCTTGCATTATCAGTAACAATCTACTTTCATTTAAAATTCTATATGAAGTATATAAATGGCTAAAATGTCAAACTTTAGATCACTGTCTAAAGTGGCTAGAAAGTCTGGTGCTTAAACAGTAATTTCTAAAATGGTTATTTAATGGGTTTGGAGCATCAACTAAGGATAGTATATTTAGACTGAGGTGAATTCACACGTAAGTCCACTAAGCCTTCTCCTTTTCCTTCAAAGACCCCAGAATACTTGAATGTCTCAATGAAAAAAAAGATCTCTAGCAGTTCTCAGAAAAGTACAGTACTCCATGAAATCTCTTACCTAGCAGAGGGAGGTCAGGGTAGTGTGTAGCATATTTTTGAGTAGCTTGTCATGACTGCACTTCACTGCTTTCCAGGGAATATTTCTTGAAATGCCAAAGCAGGTGTCTTAAAATGCCTCATATTTTGCTCAGTAACCCTCACTCATAAAAAATCCTGCTATGCATGTTAAAACTTAATAGCTGGAATATATCATATTAACACACCAGGAGCTATATTGAAGTAACAATATGAGACTGAGACTCACACCCAGAAAAAGTCAGGGAATTTTGTGTAAGTGATTTCACTTGAGCCTTCCATCTTTTCACACTGTCTGAGTGACACAGGAGTGTGAAATCAATTTGTGGTGTTGAATATTTGAAGCTTGAGACTACTGTGTAAACAAATGGAGGCAAAGAAAGCGTGCGTATTAAAAACTGATTGCTAACGAGAAGGAATGTAGTGGAATTAAAAATATATCCTTCTCTCAAGGCTATACTTATATTTAGGCTGAGCATAGACCAAATAAGTTAAAAGGTTAAGACTGCCAGGAGCAGGAAACACCTAGCATAATTCTCCTTCTGTTCTGTACTGTTGATAGCTTCCAGTAACCTGAAAAGAAGAGTTGTTTAGAGAAAGGGGGCTTGCTGGCATTAGTTTTGTTCAAAGTTTAAATACTCTGAGTAAAATCAATAAAAGGAACACAATCCTGGATTCTTTGGGTCATGTGTGTGTGTGTTTGCAGGAAGGCAGAGTATTAAAGCTGTGCCTAAAGGAACAATTACAGTAAAAGCAGCTGTAGTGCATTGATTCAATAGAACGTAAATACTGAGACATATAAATACAGCTGTAGAGTGTTTTCCCCAGGAATCCCTCATCCCTCCTAACTTTTTGTTTTAAGCAGGGCAAATTCCATATAACTCTGTGTGCTGCAGTGCTGTGGTCCATTTGTGGTTACTCCACAAAGGGATATTGATCCAAACCACAGAGGTCTGAAGTAGGGGTGGTATAGCCACATAGGGGTATAATAGCCACTTACAGGCATTAGAAAGGTGGATAATAGGAATGGTCTGTTACACATCTGCGAATGCCGGAACAGTCTGAATCTGAGCAGAAGCAATGGGAAGACACGAATTAGAGTAGCAAGATTCATAATAGACAGATAAACTGTAGACTCACTATCAAGCAGAAATGGATGAGTTCAAAGTAGCCTCCCTGGAGAAACAGTAGAAACTTTATCCCTTCATCCCCCATCAACTTCTTTGGGTAATATTTAAAGATATTAGTCAAAGCTTCAGAGAATGATTAGCTGTGTACTGACTAATGATATGGGCAAATCAAGTCTTGGAGTCTCTCTCATTTCTTTTAGTCTGATTAGTGGACATTCTTCAGAGGTGACTATTTCTTATGGTGAATGCATTTTAACTCTCAGTATTCTGAGAGTTAAAGAACCTATTAAGAAAGGTTCAAGGCAAATGACACTAGGCAAAACTTTCAGTACTTTTGCTAGTAATAAGTTTTGTCCAACTTGTTCCTCTTCTGAATAGTCAGCTGAAATATATCCACTTGCATTATCACAACTACACTTTTGTAGTCCTTTCAAATATACTCCTACATTGCACATTTCTTTTTAACACCCCACCAGTTATTTTCTCATTTCCCACTGCTTTCAGTCACCATTGCCTAAGAGGTTGGTGACAGGTGGTCTAGGAATGCAAACAGATAGAAAATCTTTTTCATTCCCCTCATTTTTAGTGTCCCATTTCCCTTTCTGCAATACTTGAATCATTTTTAGTATTTTTACTGAAATGCAAGCAGTAAGGAAATGTCACCATTTAGGTGCCTGATTTTTTAAATTTTTTTCTTTACTTTCATTATTAGTAGATAATGTTCACTGTATTTAAGTGTATCTTAGGTTTTCACAGAGCACAACCTTAGCTTCTCTCAAGCCTGTTAGACATCACGTTTGTTCATGAGAAATAAAGTGTCCTGGATGGGAAGGAATGTAAAAAGTCTGAGATTCTGGAGAGGAAAAGAGATTTCAGACCAGCTGGAGATTACAAGAAGATTAGGTTCCCATCTGAGGTTAAGGGAAAGACATAAGTAATAAGAATACCAGGAAAGAAGGATGACATTAATAAATCTAAGCAATATGTTGATATTAATGCAGGTAGTACACTATAGTATACACTATAGTAGTGCACTAGACTATTTTTGTCTCCAAACTATTTGCCCATTCTTCCTTTAAAGTGCATTCAGTTAAACTCATTAACTCGGTCAGGAACTGCTTCTAGGAGTGGTCCATATTTCAGCACCATGTGAACTTTTATGACTAAATTATTGTCCCCCCTGGAAATACTGTAAGTTTTTACAGTGGAAATGGTGACAGGCAGACCCTAACTATTGTAATGTTAGCAGCAGGGGGTTGCAAATGCAAAGACATTATTGGAATTCCTGAAGGAATAGCAATTATATAGTGCATATACTCTCCTGATGAAAGCCTGACATCCATATTTTAACCAGAACATCCTTAAGCATGTAAATCCTTTTGTCACTGCACCTATAAACAGTTGGATTCTAGGGACCAGTTCTGCAATCATGACTTAAGAGGCTCAGGGTATTCACATAATTTGAGTCTTCAGTGAAATGCAGTATTCAAGCTATGAAGGATAAATGGAATAAGCCCTTTGCAGGGAAAGACTGGGGACCAAAAGGAAAAAATCATTCAAGTCTAAAACATGTTATTCCATTTATTTGCATTTAATTTTATTTTCTTCATGTAAGCAGTTCCTGAAAATAAGAGGAAGGAAAGAGGAAGTTTCTTTTTCCTCTATTTTCTGTTGAAAATGAAGCCTCCAATAGTCTCAAGAAAAAGCATATTCCTGACAGAAAATACCAACCTAATGATATAGAACAGAGAAACTCAGACAATTTGTAAATGATTTGTATCAGTATTCAAAGTTTATAATTATTATCCACAATGACCTTGACTTCCAAAATGTCAAGTCATCTGAATTTCTGTGACTGGGTGAGTATTTGTAGACCGACTAGAAAAACTCAGAAATATTTTCAGTTCATGGTAGCAGCTAAAGATTTTTTTTCAAAACCTTGTATAAACATTAAAGCTACAACGAAATACAAACAACAACAAAACACTGCATTAAATGTTGTTCACATATGGGAAAATTGAGTCACATATGTTACTTCTTGTAGGTGTCAGAGGAAGTCAAACTCCAAAGATGGGAATCCTTCATTCTTCTGTCACTCTCTCATTTCTAGACCTAAGCAATAGATGAAATCCTTGCACAGTTTAATAACACCATAATTTTCACATTGCTTTGGTAGATTGTTAATGAGTGTGCATGTGTGAAGATAAGTTGTCTGTGACAACAGCAGGTTGTCATAAAAATATGGAAGCTGTGGTAAAAACTCCCAAACTAATGGCACTTTTCCCTCCTGACTAGGCAGTACAGCTATGGGAAGTTTCAGAAAGAGGCCCCGTTAATGCCATGGGCTGGTCCTTGCACTGCCCTCCCATCGCTGTCAGGCTGGGAGGCCCTATCTGAGATCCCAGCCCACTTCTGCATTTCTCAGCCTGTTTTTGAGCACAGAAGACACCTATGTCAAAGCAGGTGGAGGAGTTTGGTTTGCAGCGGCCGTGGCACCCATAGGTGGCTGCTTCTGTGGGCCTCCAGGCATCCTCAGCCTGATAGATCAGGTCCTGCGGCTACATCCTGCTGGCCTGGCTTCCTGGGTGCTCAGGCCTGTTGTGTCAGTGGCCTTGGCGCTGGTCGTGCTGGCATTTCAGTCACCCATGGCTCCTCGCTTGTCCTGTCTTGTGGAGCAGTCCCATTCCTGCTGCATTCTGACAGCAATTTCCAATTTCTTTCCTCTTCCTCTTTTCTTTTTCTTCATATTATTATCATAGCTACTTCAACTTGGAGCTGAACACTTAATTCTTTCTTGTTTTTAATGATGAGAAGTCTTCAGACTGCACTTTAATTTGAGGCCAAAGGGCTGCTAATAACACTTGAAATTTGAAGTTCAGAAGTCAAGTGTTCCTAGGCTGCCATCTGGGTTCCAGGGAGAAAGAAAATTCAAGGAATCCTTCCTACTTTTCTCCCTTTCCCCTTGCAGGTCAGCCTGCAGTGTTATAATAATAGTACTACTTATGTTTAACCTAAGCTCCCTCAACTGAGGAATATAACTGACTTCATTTCTCTAGAGGTGTTCAGATTTGGAGGTGATTTGCTTAAAGTCATAGATCAACGAAACTGAAAATGCAGCTGTTATTCTCAATAGATCCCGTGTTTTATAACCTCCAGTTTGCACTCAGGCTTCCAATTGCTTCCCAGTATTAATGCCAGGAGTATGTTCAAAACATCTAGCTTCAAACCTCTGTCTTTGCTGTCCAGCTTTCATCTGTGCTCAGTGGAAAGTGGTAAGCTCTTCCCCAGGGCAGGTCCAGAGGATCTCACTCATTCTCTTGGCTAGATAACGCAGTGTAGACTCTGAACCTGGATGCATTAAAGGTTTAATGGTAAAATGTTCCCTTATAAGAAAGAGTCCCAGAACTATGCTAGTGACTTTTTCATGTAGCACAAAAGGAAATTACCTTTGCTAGGAAATATTCCTCCTATAGAGAGGAGTGTACAGTGATCAAAGAATGACCTTGAGCCCTGCTCATTAATGTTTATATTGCATTGGGAGGAAAGGATGTTAAGAAGGAGATTTCACTGCTCTATCTCTAGCTGACCTACCACAAACATTTAGGTAGAATTGGGGAAAGAGGAAGGAGCAAACTGAAATAGTCTTTTCACTTCTTCCTCTTTTATGCTGGAAGATCTCAACAGTATGATGGGGAGAATTTATTTCAGGCATATGGACAAATACTGTACTAATTTCAGGTAATTTTAAGCTACTCTTTTTTTATATCAAAACTGTGCTTGACTTCAGTTATGTTTTGCATACACTAAAATCAAACAAGGTGCCCACATATAGCCCAACGAGAGAGTTGGATTGATTGGACAACTGACCTATCTCTCTATCTCTGTCTGAAGTTTTGAGTCTGATGACTGTTATTAAAGAGGAACCACACAGATTTTGTGTTACTAGAAAAATTTATTTGACACAGTTTCCTAATAACTCTTTTTGTTCCTGTTAAAGAAAAAGGAAGCATAGGTTTCACATTTTTATATTTTTTTCTTTCCTTAAAGGCTCTTCTCTTCTGTGAGTGATACAACAACTGAGGGTGAGATGCACTCAAAACAGCTTCAAGAAAATATTGATTTTTATTTGCTATACAGAAAAATTCCTTGTATGATTTGAGTTCTGTGGTAGTAATAATAAATACTAAATATACAGAGAAACAATAGGGGAAGTGACTGAAAACTACAAAAAAGTATCAGACATCTCAATCCTGTATCTTCATCTGCTAAAAATATAAATTCAAGGAAAACATCAAAATAAAAAGCAAGTATCTTGAGTTAAATTAATTTCCGACTTTTGAATGTCAAAGTTGGGAAGAGGGCAAGCGACAATAGAAGGGTGTCTATAGGATTCTGCTCATTATTTTAATGTTCAGAAGATAATGAGCTTGATCATTCCTTCATAGATATAAGACCTTCTTGACATGTCATTATTATAGAAAATTTTGTAGCTGAAGAGAATGTTACCTAGGGAAATTTACGTATGGAAATTAGCAGAGGGCGAACATGTCACTGTTGGAGTTTTCTGATTTTGTTGATAGTTATTCACTGTAACAGTATTATCTGTGTACATATTCATGCTATTTTCTGTACAGTTCTCATTTTAGCAAGGTTTATTAATCTAATAACTAATCACTTCTCGTCCCATGGCACTTTGGATATATGGAGCTGACCAGCTCCCACAGGCTGTCTCTGACGTATAATTTTAATTTTAAGGAGAGTTCATATTTAAAATATCTGAGAAGTAAATTAAATGTCAGGCTGGTTTTGGATGTTTGGGAAGGATTATATAGGTATGATATATAAAACAAAAAATTGTTTCCAAACTTTTAACACAAGAATTTTACTAATTGGTATTAGAATTTTTTCATTGATAGATAAATCAGTTTCCCAGTGAGATTATGCAGTGAGGTTCTGTATTACTGATCCCAAATATTTACACATTGTGTAATCATTTTTTTTTAGGGTCTCATGCAAGAGGGCAGTCCCACTGCAGTTTTAGTAGGTTTTAAACCAAAATCACAATAGACTATTACCAAAAACAAATGGTCACTCTGGGACAGAGAGTTGATCTAAGCTGGGAATTCTGTCCTGCCCCAGCTGTAAAGAACTACTGGCTTAATGAGTTTGTTTCTCCATTCCTGGAGAGAATGAACCATTCTTCATCAGGGCTTTTCTTGGCCCTGTAAATAAGAGGGTTAGGCTACAAAACTGATAGTCAGCTTGTGGTACAGGACCATGGAGCACAGGGATTGCGACTACAGTATGGATGTTATGGTCTGATTTACACAAATAGCAAGTGGAGAGGAAAATGTTCACTGGACCGATAGGTCTCTGAAGGAGATGGAAAGCAGTAGCTAGTGTGAAGTTGCAGGAGGCAGGTTTTAATAGTTGGGTTAAGAACCAACCATGATTTGAGCAACCGATTCTGACTGATCTATCTTATTGATCATCACAGACTCCTTTTCTGTTTGATCATGAGCTAAATCACTGTTCTGCTACATGAATTATACAAGTATGGAGGAATAAGGGAGTATCTCTCAGTGACATGCGTAAAGCGAGTGTGTGCACACTGAAGAAATAGGGGTGTTCCCAATGGGTTCGTGGTATTGCTGTATGCCACATGCAATTGCTCTAAAATGAACTTTCTTTGGGTGTAATTTCTTCCTGAGAACAATGAATTCAGTGTGTGTGCAGGGCAGATTCAAATCATCACACAATGAATTGCATGGAATTGCCAGCTGAATATATAGCAGTTTTTTGCCACATGTGAATATATATTGCTAACTGCTTCTGTGGTCAAGGGCCTACAGTTTCCCAATGTTTTTGTATGAGAATGTTACAGTAATGATGCAAAAAAATGTGATAAAATCAACTCCTGCCCTCTCTTTGGAAGAATGAAGCCTTGAATATGAGATAACTGGTGCTGAACCAGTGGGGGAACAGGATTGCAGGAAAGGAGAAGACTTCCTTGCAGATCCTGGGGCACAGAAGGCAACATTAGTTTCACATTGAAACCATTTGAGTCAATTGCATTTCCAGATTTGAACATCCCATGGAATTGGCTTGTCAGTGTGACAACCAAGAGAAAAGGGGCTAGGGAAAGGGAGGAAATTGCAAAGCTGAGAGGAAATTAGATCAACTTTGCTTGTCAGAACTATAACTTGTTGCACCCTGGATCAATTACCAGCATTAGCTGGGGTTGCTACTCAACAGTTTTAAGCCAGATTTTTGGAGGTGAAGCGGGAGTGGGAAACCAGGACTCCAGTGACTGATCTAACTCCCAGATTATCAAGCCTTTCTTTCTTTTTCCTTTTGTTTAGGAAATACGATATATAGTGTCTTTTAGAAGAAGAATTGAGATAATGCTGCCTCATGATGGTTAGTAATCAGAGAATCAGCTCATAGCCCTGACAGGTGGGAGATATGTTCAACAGAACATGACAATTTTGAGTTTCAGTCATTCTTTTATATCTGAGTGAGAGTTCTACCAACTCGATTTCTTGTTATAAGAAACTTCTTCCTGCCTGGGATTTTTTGTGGGATCAAAGAACGTCTCCACAGCTGAACTATCTGGAAGCGCTTAGTTAGAAGGAATCATCCCAGTACACCTAAACGTATCCTTGTTCAAAAATCTTTTCCTAAATACCTGTTACTAAATAGCTTAGCTTATCAAGATTTAGGTCATTTTCAGCATAGTAGCTATTAGAAGCCTACCCTCCTAGGAAGGAATTCTGTAAGGTTATGTGACACTTGAGTGTGTGGGAGGACTGTATTTTTTTTTTATCTAAATATGATTTATTTGCCTAAAAAGGAAGGTAAGTCACTTTATGAATCTAATCTTTTCTAGTAGGTACGCTAACATAAATAAGACACAGAAGAGTTACTCTGTGTAAGTTTTCCTCTTTCCAGTAGATGTACAGCTAAAGAATTAAGTCTTCTACTAGAAAAGTATTCACAAGCCAAAGTGTCACATCTTCAAGTGCAATCTTATTTAAAAATATTTTGGAAACAACTTGGGCGATATTTTTCTTTTTTTTACTTATTCTGCATGTCCTGTTCCGTCAAGTGAATCCCATTTTGTGTTTTTCTCCAATTTCAGTGATGTTTCAAGCCTTTCTTGTATACATGTTCTAGTAAACACATTAGAAGTGTGATATTTTCAAAAAAAAAAGTATGTACATATTTCAAAATAGAATTTACTGCTGTTATGCTTCCTAAACTTTTCCAATTAGCTAACTCTAGACTTTTGTGAAACTAGGTGGTAGTTATTTTAATGATGAAGAAAATCGATTCCGGTATTTCATGTATACATATTAATGAAGACAACTATAAATTCAAATGTACAAATAGTCCCTTTGGAAGGTTATACACTATTATTTAATCAGGCATGAAAAGTAATGCTATGTAATTTATGCATCTCCTACAGATTAGCTAGCAAAGATCAGATTTCAGATGTTTTCAATGATAGGGATAATGTAAACAGACTCAAAGTAGCCCAGTAATCACAACTGTAAAAATGTCTATGAAATTTCCTCTGCTTGGAGACATTCTTTAAAGAAAAAAAGATGCAAAGCTCCTTAGATAAGTGACACTTTGCTTATTATTTATTCTCTTCTACTAAAATTTTTGGCTGGGAATGGATGTGTCATGAGAGATGATGCATTTTTTATATTTCTGAAATAGATGAGATCATCTTTAACTGTTGTCTAAGCCATCACTGGCTATCATACACTTTAGAACAAGTTTTTCTTTATAATTCTGTTTATATTGTATGCTTTCCAAAGGCCTAGCAATGGTTTTATTCTGGTTCCAGTAGAGCTATGTCAACCCAAATTAAGAACACCAGAAAGATGAGATTTAGATATTCCCCTCTAAGTTGCCATTTTGTGGTTCTCCAGTGAGCTGGATCAAACGTAATCCTACAAAATGGTGGGAAAGTTTAAACCCTTGTTCAAAAAACAGTTAATATCCAGTACAGTATCGATGGAAGTTCATTGTTTCACATAAGTAGTCCCCAGTAATCAGAATTACACTTTTGGCCATTACTTCTATTACAGGAAAAAAAAAAAAATCAGTGGATTGGTTATTATTAAATGTTGGAGAAATTAAATGATAGATCACAGCAGAGAATTTATAATCTGAAGAAACAATTACTTTGGAGGAAAATTATATGATGCTTTTCATGTTAAACAAGGAATAGTGTTCCAGGGACACCAGTCATACATGTACTTCTTGTTGTGACTCTTCTTTTGCTCAGGTCTTCTTACTGAACACTGGGAATTTCAGACAGCTTGAGTAAGTCTGGGTCTGAAGAAATACTGCAAGAAGAAGTAGCAAAAGAAATTACTGAAACTCAGAGTATTTATTAAGAAGCACAACAAGCCAATACCTTCCATTGTGTGCAGAGAAGACCAAAAAGTTTACTAACTAGTCTTTAAACTCTCTTTGGAGATGAAAAAAAAAGTCACAGTAATAACAGATGAGCAGATAAGGATATTAAACATGATCCAAAAAGCTTAGCCGTAAAAGATAAAAGCAGCAGTTACTCACAAGGCCTAAGATAATTTCTTGCATGTAGTAATAGCATCCCTCCCCCTAATGCGTAGCCTTGAGACCTGGCACATGCCGATAAGGTTCAAGACTGAGCTTTTCCCAGGTTTAGGTTTTCTCCCAGCCTCTCTGACCTCCCCCTTCCCCATCATTTGCAGCTGCTTTGAAGAGCTGTGTTATCAGCTCCTCAACCAGGAGACAAACACATGGTAGTTCGGATATTTAAATTCCTCCCAGCTCTAATCATTTCACCCTGTCAGGAAAGAGGACAGAAATAATAACAAAAAAAAGGTTAAAACTTGCAAACTTTGAGCCAATGTCAGCTCTAACTTGTTTCATCTGGCTTTTGTTGTTCTTCTCCCTCCCCCTGATTTTCTTTTCCCAGACCCCTTGTAGTAAAGAAAAAATAAAGCCAAAGTTTAAACGTTATGGCTCTGCCTGTCCCCAGGTGTTCATCCGCCTGATATTATAGATCTGCACTCGTCTTCCCTTGCTGTCTTAAAATAATAACAATAATAATTGTAGTAGTAGCAGTAATGACATTAATCCACATAGGGAGGCACATGATGTTAGTTTTTGATGGCTGATATCCTCCATGTGATCATCTGAAGGGCTTACTAACTTATTTCAATTAGCATGTCAAGCATAAATTTGAAATATTGCCAAGACAGAGACGGGGAAAATGCAAAACCAAAGTTTTCTTTCTTAGGTGGGATTAGATTGAAATGATAATGAAGCTGCCAAAGTAATTTGAATGTTGCAGCCAGAAGAGGTGATGCCCTTCCTGGCTGACTGATTTTCTATTGGCGGCCTGTCATAATTTATAAAACATAATCCATAGAGCAATGCAAACAAAGGAACGCCTGGCAGGCCAATGTTGATAAGAGAGCCCAGGAAGACCTCTGCTAAGTACAAATAATGTCATGAGGTCGTTCAACACTGTTGGTTTTTGGATCTTCTCTCTCAAATTCCTTCATAACTAACCCCCATCTGATCCATCTGGGGAAGGAGGGGGCCAGCAGGGTTGGACTAGCAACAGTGATGGTTTAGGATTTCTGATTTTTATTTATTTCAGCAAATGCTACATCTTCTGTGCAGTCACAGAGCAGCTACAATTTCCTTTCTGCAAAAATAAGAATGTATGTAAGAGTCTGTTTGACTTTTTTGTTTTGTTTTGTTTTGTTTTGTTTTTTTTGTTTCTCCTTGTCCATTTTCACTAGTTTTTGGGGATATTTGGTGGCTTTGAGGGGACATGGCTGAAGTAGAGTGGGGTGGTCTCTCCTTTTCCTTTTTAGGTTCACATGTGATAGAACTTAAAATAATTACTGTGGCATAAGACCATTCTTCAGAAATGTTTGGTCACTTAATGATTCATGTGTTTTTTAAATAGGTAGTAAAAATAATGTAGTAAAAAAAATAAAATAAACCCACTATAAATTTTCTCCAATGTTATAGAAGTTTCTGTGGTGTCAGCTGAAATCAGTGAGGCTGAAAGTCAATTTCCCTTGTGTTCAGCTACAGTATCACCAACCTGGCCAGCCCAACACACATATCTTGTCCTCACCTGACTCATATATTCTGTGTCGATATACATAGCTGTTGTTTTTTATCTGGTTGGAAGAGATCTACATTACATTTTAGGTAACAAATAATAATATGACTGATGAATTCCTTTTGGGGAGAAGTTAACTTGTGGGAGAAGGAGAGAGGAGGCATTCATTTTTAATTTTTCCTTCTGTTAATTTTATATCTTCCTTCCTCTGCAAAAGGAAGACAACAAATTGAGAAAAGCTGTAAAACTTGTGTTCATGGTATGCTTTCTAATCTTAGACTTCCTTCTGATTGTCTGTGCATTTATGTTCAAATTCGTATAATGTAAAGCAGCCAAGTATTTAAAGATGACATCATTTACAACAGGTCTTAGGGTTATGACTATATTAAACCCATAACTTACAGGTAGTGGCAGGTATCTGCCCAGCAGAAATTCCTGAGCCAAATCACTGGGACCTTTTACTTCTAAGAATCCAACCTCATCTCTTTTTGCATTTATATAAATTACTATTTCTAGTGACCTTTCAGAATATGGCCTTAAATAATTCTCCGTCTGGGCATACAAATGTTAATAATGAATATGTACATATTATATATATATCAGAGAGGCTGTCATCTAGCACCTGCTAAATTTAAAATAAAATATGACTGTTTCTTTCTCAGATATTAACAGACCATGGTGTCCTAGACAAATTGCTTCATTTTTTGTGCCTTGGTTTCACAGCAAACCTCTGTCTGTGATCTGTAGTTAGAGGTTTTTTAGGGCCAAGAATGGACTTTTCCTTAGGAAAACAGAAGCTGCATTAAAAAAAAAAAAGTATATACATTTGAAAAGCACCTCCATACTTAGTAGCTGTGCATTTTAGTCTTGTTTAGGATACAGTATCCACTTATCTTAGATGGTTCTCAAAAGCTTAAGAGAAACTTATTTTCACTTTTCCGGTTTTACTCGGCAGCGTGTTTTACGTAGAAGTGAATGCTCAAATCTCTTTGTCAGTGTCTTTTGAACTTTGCTAGACAATGGAAAAATAGTTCCGCATGGAGTGTACTGAGGCATTGTGAGAAGGGTTCAAAAATTTTCTTAACTTCCTGATTTCTGTATACTTTTGTGGTTATTTGAAAACTGCCAGGGCAAGGGCTTGACATTTGGAGTCTGAAATAGTCAGCTAAGAAATAGAAAGAGTAAAAAAAAGGCTTATGTTATATAGAAGCATATGGGAAAAAATCAATACAGATCTATATAAACTTAGGGCCTCCAACAATTAGCTGTTTATATACTGAATATATATACTGAATATCTTTTAAATTTTGGGGAGAATTTTAGGATATATGATGAGGTAGAAATAGTGTTAAAGTAATCTTGGGTATCTTGTATTTATTGTGAAATAAATGACAACCATGCTGCTGTCCACTGGATAGAGAAATTTTCTTTTCCTCAGCCTTCTTAAAAATTCTAGCTCATAGTGACATGTGAGGAGCTAACATTAAAAAAAATAAAAGCAGTAACAAAATCAATCCAGTAATTCACAGAAGATCTTAGTCTTAAAAATATATTTGAACAGGTGAAGGCAAAGCCCAAACCTCATTCCACGATGAAGAACTTGAAGAATACTGGCAAATCAGTGAGGCAATCTTTAGCCGTTGACCAGTAAGTGTTTTGTAGAAAACAATAGGAGAATCTAATTTTTCACTACTATCTGAATTTCACAACTGAGTCACATTTCTCAGTGCCTTTCTTCAGACAAAAGTGTGTGACAAGTGGGAAATAATGCTCTTTCTCTAACATATTAGAAGTTTTTGCATGAGAGGAATCATATCATTCCATGGCACACACTGTATTTTTCTTTGTATCTACACATGCACATAGGAGATAAAATTGCATCCCTTGCCTTTATATATTTTATTCAGGTCAACGACACCTAATAACAAAAGCTTGAAAATTCTTTGTCATAAGAAAATGTTTAACCTGGAAGGACTTCATAGCTTTCCATGACTTTTTGAGGATTGATAAACAGAGCAAAGGCTGTTGTTACTGATACACCAGCCAATTCAGTAGTACTGTTCTGTTTTGCTTTAACATCCTGCATGTGTTGTCAAGGTAAGACTTTACCAAAGGTTTTCTACTCAGTCATTTGTCTTTCCTCTACAGCAAGACGGTTGAGTGATGGCATTACTTAGAACTGTGACAAGGTGGTATGTGGTGTTAGTGCTGTCCTGCTAACACAGAAGTCCATTGTGTTTTGCGATTTCTTCCACTAGTCTCTGTTATGTAAGAGTAACAGAGTAAGAGTAAGAGAAGATAGAGTCAAAAAAAAAAAAAAAGTCGGTTCAAGCAGGACAATTTTTTAAACAGAAGGATAAAAATTTACTTTAAATCCACTGGAAAAAAGTTGAAGGATAGTGCACTGCCCTTTAATAAAGAGTGCAGCCTAAGTTCTGTTTGACGTTGTGACTCCATATTGATTTTACCTCCACTGCATACTAATCTGTCCATATATACGTGTATCTATACAGTATATGTACGTATGCGTTGCATTTTTATATATATATGTAAAAGGATGGATATAAGCACGCATATTCATCTTACATACATGAGCATAGATATGTATGAATATACATTCTTTATTTCTTTATGTATTAACATATTCTCTTTCACAGTGGACAGGCATGACTATCTGAAGGATGGTAGTAATCACTACGATAGCTCTTTTTTGTATCTCTCAGTATTTGTAACATTTATGGTTATAATTCGTTCTTCATAGTATTGCATCTCTTACTCAGTACTCAACCTCCAAGGCCCACTTTGGTGCTGATTAAAGTTGCCTGATCCAGCACACATTTCAATTTCTGAAAAAAAATCTCTTCCACTTAAGATTTTCTTGCCAGCGTTTTTAGTTTTTCAGTGACTACTTCATCAACTCATTTGTACCTTGGTTAATTCTCTACAAATCCTGCTATTTGATGCCCTCCAGTTGCCTGAATGTGCAACATGGGATGTTTCTAGTAGCAAGAAATTTAGACAAGTCTAAATTGCAAGATATTTTCCCTCTATAAGCTTTGATCAGCAGATTGGTTAAAATCCTTCTGTTTATCTTAAAAGCTCAAAAGGAACACGTGCATCTCATTTGCAATAGTATATAGGAATGGTAGGAATAGAGGATGCTTCTTTCTACAATGAAAAGTCAAAAATAGCAGGCATTCAAAATGGGAACACTAAAAATTCAAATCAGTAAAGAGCTTTTCTGAAATAGGGGAAAAGATGCATCAGAGGATTTAGAATTGGATCCATTCATTAGACACAAGGCAAACAGGATTCTGCTGCTTAAGAAATGTTGACTTTTTAATCTCGCCTGCTGTCGGAATGCTGAAAGGATTGAGGAAAGCCCAGGTGTTCTTTAATTCCCAGCCTCCTCAGGGAAATGTTCTCAGTGTGTTTATTAAGCTGTGTGGGTAACAGCAATTAATAAACTATTTTCAAACATTAAGGTGTTTGCTTAGCTGAGGATGAAAAGAGGAGAGGCAAGTAGTCCCTGATCTAGTTTGGATGACTTCATAGAAGGAAATTACTTGTGGAAAGGGTTGCAACAGGCAGGCCATCCTTAATCAAGCCACTGCCCATCAGAGGTAGGTTGAGGTGCAGGCTGGTAGGGCGACTACATTCCTCATAAAGAGGGAGCCAGTGCAACAACAAGGATCAAATTTCATATCATAGGGAGTATGGGGCGGGAGATAAGTTGGCTGTCTTCTTGCTCCTCCAGCCTTTGGTGTCTGTTCTAGGATTTCCGACATACCATCATTATTTTCTGATAATGGTACTAATATGGGAATTCTGTACTTGATCTGCATCATGGTCGTATGTGCAAACTAAATTTGTCACTGATATAAGTTGTCGCAGCTGCGCTGAGGTCACTGAAGCTTCAGGAGTTGGCAGCAACAGTGAATCCGGTTCTCTGTGTTTTTCCCTCTGATGATTTTGCTCTTAGATCATAACATCTGCTTTCTAAAGCCAGTTGCATGTGGCACACTAAGCATGTTAATGCCCGTGGTTTTGATAGAGTTCTTCAAATCCAGCTGGATATGAACATGTGAATAACTCAGACACATCAGGACTAACCAAGATGTGCAGAACTGCATGCCCTGGTATTTGAGTAACTATATCATAAATGTCCAGTTACGTACATATGTGAAAAGGGAGTTCCAGTAAGAGAGGGGAGCTTATTTGAACTGATGATGGTATTTGCTTCACTTGGAGAAACAATTTTTCTATCTACCACCTGTGCTGTAAAGAAAAGTCCTCCCCACAGTTCAGAATAATTTCAAGAAGAGAACCAGACTTTTTGTATTACCCCTTTACTGCACACATTGTATCAGGCTGGCTGATCTAAACAAGCAGCATTCCTACATCTTTCACAAATTATTTATTTATATTTTTAAAAAACCTTCTCAAGTGGGTTTCCTGCAGGACAGATAGTGTTTGACATGAATATGATTTGACAGGTTGAAATAAACACTGAACAGTTTGCAAGCCCAAATTTGCCATATGTTTTGTTTTACGCATGCTGGAGTGCATTTAGGTACCCGGGCCTTGTACTGGAGTGTGCGTCATGGGCAGGCGTTAATTCTGTCATTGCCCTGATGAGGACAACTCATCACCAGAAGGTGCGTTACCTGCACCTTTTCTATAAATTAAAAAATACCTTGTTTATACTTAAAGAGACATTCTATAAAAGCAGTGATAAAAATAATATTTCACTAGTTGTCTTATAGTCACAATTGTGTCACAAAGGTTGCCATTGCATTTAATTAATGTACAGATTAGAAACATTCTTACCTGCTGTAGATGTAAATTTTGTATTTTTCTTTAACATCTTATTTTAAGATGAATGCCTTAAGAAAAGCGTTCTCAGATACCCATCAAGTCTCAGGCAACACTCCAAATGTTTGATCTTGCTGGAGATTTCTAAAATGAAGTTTATTCTCTTTCCAAAAGATAAGTATCATCACTGGTAATAAATGTTGTGTCTTGGTATTTTGAAAGTGAACTTACCATATATCTCCTTGATACTTGAGTATTTATGAAGAGGTGTTAGAACATTTGGACTTTCATTTTGGAAAAAAAAAATCTTTTTGTGTCTTGAATTCTCAAAGAAAACTCAAAGGTTGGCATGAGAATTAACATGTTTTGAGAATAAACATGTTTTATAGGAAAAGAAACACAAGCATTGCCTGAAACTTATACTTTGCTCCTAAAGAATATTTACGGATGCATTTCACTTAACCTCAGATTAAAGAGCCATGTACAATGTACTCTACAGAGACTTAGGTCTCAACATAATGCAAATAGTGTAGTTCTTCCAATTCGCAAGATGTAGGTATGTTTTGCTTGGCTATAGCTAATCTGTGATGTGACTAGGCTCCTAGATCCCGTGGCAATTCAAATTGTTTGGGCTGTGTATGCAGATTTCCCTCCCATCCTGACCTGGTGCAGCTAGACAAACCATGCAGTGGTGGACAAAGGAGGTTCAGGTAAGGAGATGCAGCCACCAATCATGCACTACCTAAGAAGTATCCACTCTGTTGCCAGTCAACCTCGTATTACCAGTTTTTCTCTCCACTCTACTGCTAATGCACATCAGGATGGATGGGGAATGGAGGGACGGTTTCCTGATGTTTGAGGTTCTTCTTTCTCCTTTACTGATAGCAGAGGGAGGGCTTCTCAGTTGGTCAGTTATGGTTTGACTGACACTTTTACAAGGATCATGTGGCACAACATACTGCTTTTTTCAGAATTACTTATTTCTTAATGCATCCCTGTGAAAAAGTTCATTTTTGCAAGAAGATGGCACTTTCTGTAGCAGCACAGGTTGCAGGCAATAAATAAGAAGACGTGGAAGAGTTGTTTGGAAAAGCTTTTATTGTGTGTTTTCTTTTAGCTTTTGTGTTTATATCATGGTAAAATGAACTTACTGGGTTTTGCTTAGTTTTATTCACTCAAATAAACCACTGAAACATTTTTGTCTGGGAGGTTACAAGGTACCAACGAAACCAAAAATAAACACTGTAGAGAAGTTAAAACAGAAAGCAAAATAAAACCCAGCTTTCCATTACCCAAAATACTGCCAATATAAAATAAATCTCAGACACCAAACCGTTAACTTCTTCAGCAGTTTTCATGTAGTTGTACTTACCTATGGGGATAGTCTACTCCTGTTATATGTAATGTAATGAGCATTCTTCTCTTCTTCCTACCAATGCTCCTGCATGCAGATGCCGCCCAGTGAACTGCTCCTTGCTGACATCTGTTAGTGTAGAAATCAAAAGTCCCTTTGTGGTGGTATAGTCACACAGAGAAAATGTGTCTCGCAGTAGCTGCATCTATCATTTGTTAACAAACCATTTCTTGCCATAGCAAGCTGTGCAGAAAAAGCATTACCCCCCCAGAGGAATAGTTGGCAGAAGCATCCACTAAATTAAACCAGTGTCATTACCCCTCCCACCAAAATTTCCCCAAACAACACACTTAAGGTCACACAGCTATATCATGAAGTACTTACGAAGCAACTGCTGGTGCTAACTGCTTCATTGCTGCTTTGTGTCGTTTGTTTTTTTTTGTTTGTTTGTTTGTTTGTTTTGGAGCGAATGAGGAATTTTATTGCTTAGACAATACTATTTAGTAGGTGTGTAGAGCAAGTGAATAATGAGACATTCTTTGTCCTGACTCATATACCTCAGAATCATGGAAACAAACATTTTTTTTTTCTTTATTATTTTTCACCTTACAAAAATGAAATAACACAGGAAATATGTTAGGTTTTCTACTGGCAAAATAGTTGGCAAAGCAATATCATTAGCACAGTGAGTGAGTGTCTGGGTTCCTCAGAACACTCTTTTCCCCGGAGGAGAAATGTTGTCTTGTAGCTAGATACCACCCTGCAGCCTTGAATTTTCCTGGGAATTGATCTTGCCATGTTGTGGTATTTATCGAATAAGATACATTCTCTGTAGCTGGCACTTAAGTATCTCTAACCTTCGTGCAATATATATGCTTTTTTTCAGATAAATATGCTTTCCTCCCTCAGGTATTTCCCTTGCCTGTTACTATGGCAGATAAATACTATTTACTTTGAGATTCTTCCTTATGAAAATTCTATGTTTTTTGAGTATCAATCAGAGGCATTACCTTCCATCTTGCCTCCTACCCCTTCCCTGATCAGTTGACATTGATGATGATCTCGTGCAACATCTTTTCGGAAGTGTAGACTTATTCTATAGCTCTTATATCATTCTCTTATAATTTTTTTAATGTAGTTTCTTCTGTGTTTTACTAAATATTGGTGGTTAAACCACACTTTCCAGCTATTTCAGTAAGAATGCATGTGATTTTCAAGGCTTTTTAAAAATAACAAGTATTTTATTGCCAAGCTTGTTCTGTTCTGACTTTATCCTCGTTCTACAAGATTTCTTCTCTAACATTACACTTTTCTCCACAGGGAATTTGCTACTCATAACTATGTCCAAATTATGTTTAATGAAAGATCCCTCCTGATCATTAAATTGTCAACACAAGGAGAAGTTCCATGGCTTTGTTATGGAGACAGTTAAAGTCAGTAAGCTGAATGCTCTTTCACCTTTCACTGGTCTTTCAAAGACTAGCATTATGTTTACTTGATAATTTTTTATTTATGCAAGGAGTTTTGTCCGGAAGCAAAATGAACACATAACAAAAAATTGTATCAATTGGATAATTGGATTTGAGCCCGGTGCTCTTCAACTTGCTCATCAATGACTTGGACAAGGTCACAGAGTGCACCCTCAGCAAGTTTGCAGATTAAACCAAACTGGTAGGAGTGGCCGACACTCCCGAGGGCTGTGCTGCCATTCAGAGGGACCTAGACAGGATGGCGAGTTGGGCAGCGAGGAACCTCATGAGGTTTAACAAGGACAAGTGCAGAGTCCTACACCTGGGGAGGAATAACCCCAGGCACCAGTACGGATTAGGGCTTGACCTGCTGGAAAGAAGTTCTGTGGAGAGGGATTTGGGAGTCCTGCTTGACAACAGGTTACCTATGAGCCAGCAACGTGCCCTCGTGGCCAAGAAGGCCAATAGGCTCCTGGCCTACCACAGGAGGAGCGTTGCCAGCAGGTCGAGGGAGGGGATCCTGCCCCTCTACTCAGCTCTGGTGCAACTGCACCTGGAGTATTGTGTGCAGTTCTGGGCTCCCCAGTACAAGAAAGACATTGAGCTTCTAGAGAAGGTCCAAGGTAGAGCAACAAAGATGATTAAGGGACTGGAGCATTTGTCATGCGAGAAAAGACTAAGCGAGCTGAGCCTGTTTAGTCTGGAGAAAAGAAGGCTGAGAGGAGACTTGATCAACATGTTCAAGTACCTGAGGGGTGATTGTAGGGAGGATGGGGCCAGGCTCTTCTCCGTGGTGGCCAGTGACAGGACGAGGGGTAACGGGTGTAAGCTGAAACACAGGAAGTTCCATTTCCATATGAACTTCTTTACTGTGAGGGTGACAGAGCCCTGGAACAGGCTGCCCAGAGAGGTTGTGGAGTCTCCTTCTCTGGAGATCTTCGAAACCCGCCTGAATGCCACCCTGTGCCACATGCTCTAGATGTCCCTGCTGGAGAGGGAGGGTTGGACTAGATAATCTCTAGAGGTCTCTTCCAACCTTAAGCATTATGTGTGGATAAATAAAAGGCGTCACAAGCCAATTTTCCACTTTTTTGTTTTTTAATATATTTTTCTTTTAACTCTTCAGGCATCTTTATTGTCACAAGAATGTTTGTCTGTGGTTGTCTACATTGATGACCATTTTATTACAATGGCTTTTCATTTTCTTTTTGTAGCATTTATGGA
This sequence comes from Tinamus guttatus, assembly GCF_059628265.1. NCBI lineage: Eukaryota > Metazoa > Chordata > Aves > Tinamiformes > Tinamidae > Tinamus > Tinamus guttatus. The sequence continues at coordinate 45,971 of NW_028289270.1, read as the reverse complement.
AACTGCTGGCTGTAGCACCTGGGTGCTCCAGGAACAATATAGACAATCCAGCTTTTCTTATCTTTTTCTTTTTCTAATCAATTTATAGCTGTTTTCTGAAGATATTTGAACCCACTGCCTCTGCTCAAAAAAAAAAAAAAAAAAAATGCTCTGCACTGTACATAGATTTGGGGATGAATCTGAGCTCCTCTGTATGGGCAAGGCAAAGCAATTCAGTCTGGATGTGAGAACAGCGATCTTCATTCAGAGACACTAGTGAACTTTTGTTCATAAATATTTATAAAGAGTTTTGGGCTTCTTAGAAGATAAGACATTCTATATATATAGATATATGTAGAATATTATTGCCATTTATATATCATCTAGTACCTGATTATAACAGGATGCACCACCTGTCATGAATTTTCTAAGGCTATGGGTGGGAGATCTAATGATGAGTAGAACAATTTCATATTTCCCACTGCACAGCTGTTCTAATCCCTGAAGATCTCACTTTTCCCCAGTCTATCTTAATTCAGTTTTCACCTGAAATTTTGCAATCCCAAAGAAAAGAGACCAGGTGGTAGATAGCTCCCCAAAGATACTTTGAGCTCTGTCATGTAATTAGAGATGGTTTTAACACATGTTTTAGAGAGATTATTTACAGCAGCATAGTGCATTATTTAATGGTGTTTATCATTTCCTGTTCTACAATCTAATCACCTTTTAGGCCCTCTTTCAGAAAGTTGCAGGACTCTACCTTTCTGAGATATTAAAATAAATTTGAAAATGAACATGGTTTGCTTATTTATGCAAAGGCATAAAAATAAGATTAGAAAAATTAGATATAAAAAATTATAATCATTTTAATTCATATAGATAATGTTAAACATATTAACAGGTTACATTAACATTACATATTTTGAATGATTTTTGTTCCATCCACTTTGTTGCCAGACCATCTCATTCCAATTTCTTAAATCTTACTACATCCCCTATGATCACATAACTGATATGAAAGATTGATGGATGGAAACATACTAATTCTTCCTCATTTTCTCTTTTTCCATGATTGTGCAGCAAGACTATAAGGATTCACTATTGAGTTTTAAATCTTTTAGTATTCCCAAGTATGCAAGGGATTAAGTTGAAACAAAAATCATCTATAGCAGATAAACTGATGATGAAAACCAATATCAAACTAACTAAGGTAGTTAAAAACAGAACTTAGAACTTGTGTTTTAAATAAAAAATAAAGCTTTTAAATCTGTGTATGATGTGAGAATACTGAATACTGAGTGACTTTTCTGGTGGCTGGATTCAATTTGTAGTGAATTCACTACAGTGTCAGGATATGGATGGTACTAGAGCTTGATGACACTGGACATATTATGAAAAAGCTGTCATGGTGCCAATAGAGCAAGGTTTTCCTGAGCCAAGTGTTTTATTATTATCATTTACTACTGGAAAGTACTTTTTGAAAGTACTCAGAGAAGATAATGCCTTTTGGATATTGTTTTTCAATTTGATTTTCCTCTTAAATTCTGCTTTCCTCAGTTTCATCCAGCAGTCCTCTACTATAAACCAGTTGTTCTCCATCCCTAGTGTTTATGCTTTCCAAGTTTTAATGTGAACCAATCGGGATCAATAGATATACCATTCAGTTACCATGTTAGCCTAGTTATACTTGGGAGATTAGGCCTTCTGGAGTCACTGAGTTTAGCCACCTATTAAAGTACAAGTATTCCTGGCAACTACTAAGCTGCACAGCCCTTGACACAGACACAGAGAGAAGATTCATGCTGTTCAGAATGGCTAAGTGAGATTTCATGATGTGAAAAATCAGAGCAGACTCTTTATGGCTGAAAGAACAGCCTAGACTTCATTAGTATGATGCGTTTGTATTAATTTTACTAACTACAGTTAAAATTTTCTGTGACTTTTATCTTTATTACTGGTCAACTGTCACCATCAGTTTATGAATATTTAAGAATAATCTAATTAGTTTTAAATCTCTAGCACAGATTGAAATTTGTCAGAGGGCTGAAAATTTCAGTTCTTGGATATCTCAATTTTATTGATAGGAAACAGTATGTGATAGCAACATGAACCAGATATATTGTGATATTAAAATGCATGGGTGTCTAGATGCCTTTATGTGTATGAATAAGTATATGGTTAGATTCTGTCTGCAAGACAGAAGTAAAAATTGAATTTTGCGTGTAATAGTAATGTGCAGTAAATTATTTCCGGAAAAAGAAAAATGTCTTTTCTTATTGTCAAACCTGTTCTTAAAAATATTGAGACTTGAAATTTTAAAAATACTTTAAGCAACATTTCCTGCTTAGCACTTCTAGTTAATTCTTTATGTATTTTTCTCCATTTTAATGTTGGTGTGATTTTAGAAGTATAGGGTGTTTCTCCTCCCCTACAATGAGTGGAAAAGAAGGAAGAGGAGGTGGAAAAGATAGTTATAAATCCTAAAGAAGGACAGATAAAAAGAAAAGTAGAAATAAAACATAAATGATGAAAACATTGACAAGCAGTATTAAAAGTGATAATTTTCTCACAAATCTCTAGTACTATTGAATAAGAAAAGTGTCAACATTTCTTTATTTTCAGTTTTTTTTTTTCTTCTGATGTGCAAACCTCTCACTATTTTCTGTGACTTTCCTGACAGCTTTGAGCGTTTAAGAAGATTTAAATGTTGTGCTCTATTTTGGATGCTCAGGTCTTGAAAAGCAGGATGGCAGTTCATTACTGTGAATCTGCTCAGTGGACCAATGCTTATGTTGTGACTAGCAGAGGTGGCAGAGTAGGGCAACAAGCCGTGTGCTGAACTGAAAAGAGCTGAGGAATTCATTCCGCTACTTTGCTAGTTGTCTGTCTAGGGTAGAAGAAGATAAGTCAACATAGAAGCTTCTTAAAGTGAACTAGGTGAAGAGCCTGAAAGTTTGAACCTGTGAGATATTAAAATACCAAAGCAAGTAAGTGCATTAATAATATCTATCAGTACTATAAATAGAAAATTGATGAGCTGTTCACAGATTACCTCAGTAAACTCATGTATAATAGAATCTGTAAGGCTGAAAAGTTTAGATAGTTAAATAGATCTTTTCCACTTCTATGAGACTATGAAAAGCTAAAAGAGAACATGGTTATTTCCCAGATGACTAAATGGCCTGGAGCCATTAAGGCTGTTCAGATTCATAATATTTTTATAACAGTGGGGAATTTGCTTCATTGAGTTCTCAGCTCCATTCAAAAAGCACAGATTAGGACCATTTCCTTCATGCTTATGTCTCCTGCTGACTTCAAAGGAAGAAGAGTAAAGACAGACAGACATGCAATAATCTGTACAGTTTATTCATTTTTCTTTGCCTTCTGCTCTGGTCATGTGTGTTTTAATACATTGTTCTAGTCACCTTTTTGTTTGTTGTTGCCTAAAGTTCTGTTTATTTATCTACTGTATGACTTAGTGAGCATTAGTACCCTGCATGTTGCTTAAAGGTTGAAAACAGTTTTATGCTTCCTGCGCAGCATAGAAGTGTTGGTTATAAGATTTTTCTGGTCTTTGGACTGTCCAGAAGCAATATGAAAGTCTTACCGCAGTGTATCCTAGGGGTATTTCTCAGAGAAGGAACCCCAGAGCCAGCAGAAGTCCAGAGTCCTAGAGATTAACACAGAGGACTTAAAGGTGGTCCAGAGAGCAAGTAGGATGCAGGAGTTAATTAGGTGCAGCCTAGCTTAGGTGAGCTCATCACTTATAAAGAGCAAGGAGTTCCCCCTGACATTGAATTGCACCGATCATGAGTTAATACAGGCTTTTTAGAGAAGTACAACAGCTGAATCCAGTTAGGTCCAGAGCCATCAAAGGCAGATTCTTTAGGAGCTAAAATGAACAACGGTCTGTTGAGTAGTAGCCAATGTGGGGGGTGAGGAGGAGAGATGAGCCCAACCTGAGAACACAGTGGGTGCTTTGTTTCCTGTTACTTGCTGTTTACAGATTAAAGAGCTCCATAATGGGAAGGTGGCCAGAAATCACAGTGGTTTAGGTTGTTTTGGTTGCACTAGAAAACAAACAAACAGCTCCTGAAACACGGAACTTCCCGAGGGATTTAGGGCTTCTTATGTACTTGCATCCAGAGGCATATCTAGTCTGATTTCTAAACACATCAATATCACAAATCTAAATTGGGTGTAAGAATCTATTTAGGAATGTAAAAATCCAAAACATTTCAACAGGGATGTGCAAACAAATCTCACAAGATACCCAAGCAAGGCCAATGAAAATATAAAACAGTAATTGAGGCTAAAAAGTGATATAAATTGGAAATTTTGTGGTGCCTCTCATCCAGAGATGTTGATGAATAAGGCACCCCGAGTAGTTTACAGGAAGGATATGCCCATGCCAAGAATGTTTGTGGAAAGGGAGGTACATCTAATCATAGAATAATTCTCTAAAGGAAGAAGCTTGGAAGATGTCAGTTTGTTTAAATTACTATTTTTGAAAACATGCTTCTGTTTCTGTTTTCAAGCCCATCCTATATTCCTCCCTTCCCACACTTCTGACAACTAGCAGGTGTGTTTAAGTTATTATTTTTATTACTATTATTATTACTGAATTGTTTCTGTGTAGACAATGGCTCTGCCTGGGCCTGTTCTGTTAATGGGAGTAATTGCTTTTGCTTGTTTAGTTTTTTTTTGGGGGGGGGGGCGGCGGGGAGGAGTTAATACATTGCTATGCTCACGCTCAAAATGCTCATACATTTTGAACTTTGCATCTGAAAGAAAGAAATCCTTTTCAAAGCACAGAAAGTACTTAGCCAATCTATCCATCATGCCTTTGGAGCACTGTTCGGGCAACTGTTTAATTCTTCATAGCAGCACTGCACTGGAATATGATTTTCCTGTTCAAGAACTTTAATCAAAGTTAAGGTTGACGACATTGCTTGCATCTGTTTCAAGGGTGATTTTTTAGGGTGCTTGTATTTATATCCATAGAAAGGGGATAAGGATTTATCAGGTACTTCACAGCTCTTCAAATCCCTGCTGTGCCATCATTGAGAGCAGAAGACTAGAATTCTTAAAAAGGAAAAAAAAATCTTTTCATAAGCAACTTTTGTGTCTTTGAAAAACAGGAAACAGAATTAATGTGGTGAGATTCCTGTTGCTTACAGGTTCCTCTCAGTCAGACTAGTATTAATAAGCTCTATAAACTGACATTAATATGTGCTAATTTCTGATCATGGTCAGTATCTTTCTTTAGGAGACCTCCTGGCTTTATTCTTCCCATGTTCAAACACACTGGTCATTTGGGGAGAATACGGTATGATGCTGTTAGCATACTGCTGCCACAGCTGTTAAAATATTGCTTCCCTGAAAGAGCAGTGAAGATTTCCACACCAGCTGGAATCAACTAAAAACATGAAACACCAACTTCAGTAGAATCTGAGTAGGAGTTTGAACTCTAAGTGTACAGGAAGAAAAAATTTATGAGATTCGTAATGTTTTGATGAGGCCTTTTGAGAATCATAATATTCTGACGAGACTTTTTTTTTGATGATGATGATAAGTCAGATCACCAGATTGCTCTCATGGACAGCATTCAACCTACCAATAGATGATAGAATGTTACAGTGTGAAATCAAACTAACCTAGTGATTCAGCCAAGACTTAATAAAGATACATGAAGGGTTAAAAATGGGAATATAGTAAGATTCTGGGCCAAATTTATTTTCACTTACAGGAAAGTCTAGTTTCCTGATTCAGGTAAGAAGTATTTTTCTTAAGTTCCTGTTCATTGATTCAGCTGCTCTCAAGAACTTGCCTTTTGCCTTAGTTCAGGGGTAGAGACTCAGAGCGGAAGGGGCTGTGGTGACTGATAGAACTGATTGTTTGCAGAAAATGAAATAAAAAAGACCAGTGACTGCCAGTTTGTCTTGACATATTTTAGATGATTACCTAAGCACTAAAATGTCATTTGAGATAACAATATTTGCTGATTTATTAGGTCTACAGTTCTGAAAGGTGAGCAATTTCAGTGAGATTGGTGTCATTGCAGCAGATCTACCTGACCCTTTATTTCCTTTTATTTCCTATTAATTTGTTTTCCTCCAAGTTGATTAATAACCTGAAAGCAGCCACCAGCACTTGCTTACAGCACTGGATTTACCAGAGAGTCTCTTGGGGCTTTCCATCTCCATGTTCTCTAGAGCTACCCAGCACATGTCCTTCGGAGCTCCTCAGTATGCATCCAGAACTGATCCCACCCTTTAACTACAGTGCTGCTGGCTGTACGAGATTATAAGAAATTCACATGGATAAGGTCTGAGATTTTTGTCTTTTGTCAAAGGTTTGCATCTCTTTGTTGTTACATTTAGGGAGAAGGAGAAAACAAAAGGAAGCCAAAAACCTGAGAAGTCTAACCAATTGTGCTAAACATGGAGCGGGGGATCAAGGGGAGAAAAATCCTTCGCTGACCCCCAGAGGCAATTAGCTTACAATAACGAGTCATGAGACTTCATTAGTTGCTCTCTGCTAGACAATATTGCTCCCTTCTCAACAAGCCCACACACCATGTGTTCTAATCAGCTAATTACCGCTATATTTCTATCTTATCCTATTCCACAAATGGTATTAGAGAGAAGATAATGCCACAGATCTTCAAACCAACTTTCACAAACAGTCTGTGACAAGTTATTCTTTGGGCTCATGCAGGTACAAAGGCCCCTTTGCTTTGTACTTATCACTATATTATGTCTGACAAGTACATCATTATGTTCAGACATTTCAATAGATAAGTTTAACACAGGTGACCAAAGGACTTTTTCAGAAGCTGAAACTGAAGTTCTTTAATCTCTGAGTGGACTGTGGAGTGAAGGAGGTTCAGCCACTATTTTCTTCCTATATTCATCCATTGGGATGAATTGCAGAGCTTTCTTGTCCAGGAGCCGTTCTGAGCACCATTATGCAAAATATTGATGTTTTTTCATTAAATTTTATTTTGATTTATTGTAATCCCTGTTTTTCATTTTTATATTGTGGACAGGTACATTATTTAATTTCAGCTACAGATTTTTTAACCTTTGCTTTAACCTGTTTGCTTTGACATATTGATGCTTTTCAAACTAATGTAAAATTTTATGCTTCATCCATTCAAATACGGCCAGGATAGCAAACGTATCATTTGTTTTGTCATCTAAAGTACCTCCATCCACATTTTTTGTTTCCAGATCTATCTTTTTAAGGTTGAAATAGTACTTTTCCCCTAGTTTCTCTGAAATATATCTTGATATATTGCTCTTTTTATACCTCTGGAAATACTCGGATTAGGATCAGTTCATACTAGTGAAGGACAAGTCTCAAAAGGTTCAAATCAGAGCACTCATGCATTTTTTATGCTTACACAAATAACTGTTATTCTGGAATAAACCATGAAGACATGACTGCACTGACTGCAGTGTGTCACCGAGTCACAGGGTTTGCAAGGGATCCTGGCAAGGGATCCTGTTATTATGTTATGGCAAAACTTAATGCTCAGTATTTCACACTGACACTTCTGCTGACCATCCCTATTCGTGTTGTTATGCACACAACCTACGAAACCCCTAATATAAGTATTGTAGCACACTGCACAATTAGGTGTCTAGAACACACCTTTCGTATATACCCATTCTTTATTAGAGCAAAGTAGTTAAAAAGTAGATGGAATTTGAGTAAATTAACTCTTAAAATTTGGAGTCTGAAGTTTTCTGTTAAAATCATATGTTTATAAGTATATTCTCTAAAAATCACTAATTAAAACCATGCTGAATCCAAAATATTTACATTGTCTGTGTACACATGCTGCAAAAAGCAAGTCTTATTTCATCTGGCATATAGTGTTTTCCATTAACGTATTTGCTCTGCAAAACTCTCTGAAATCCTGTGCTCTTGAGATATAGACAGGTTTCATGTAGGATCAGAATGCAGTTAAAGCATTTGCATGGCCTGTTTAATTAATTTCTTTCACTATTGGCCATAACTTCAATCAGCTGCAGAGCTCAGATTTCACAGGTGTGTTTGTGTGTTTATTTGTTTGGTTTTTATAAAGCAGCACGACACCCTCCTCCTGGCTTATTGTGTTCTGACGCATCAGCAGATTATTTTTCTTTTAGGGCCTGGAGGGCTGAGCGTAGGTGAGACGTGAGGTAGCAGGCACGTTGCCGCCTGCTGAAGCCACCTTTCCATTTCCACCTCGAGCTGGGCTTTGCTTCTGGAGGTCTCCAACTTGGAGGTGCTTTTGCTGAGAGCTGCAACATCACCCGCTATTTATATAATAGTCACAAACACCAGTAAACACCTCCTTCTCCTTTTATTTGATCTCTTGTGCTGTTCGGGGAATTTGTCTTCAAAAGCTACAAGGAAAAGGCATATGTAGTGATGATGTCTCAGTGCTACCTCCTTTAGAAGATAAGGCCTGTAAGTGTTAGAAATTTTCTTGGCACTTACACCCAAAGACATGTGTCTGACCAATATGTTAGCAGGCATGAGGCCATTTGGCAGATGGGTACAAATGTACTTAGCCAACAAATATGTTCGTCAACTGTGTATGCTGAGGGCATAATGTTCACCTGGGGAATTCAAAATGGATCTCGAGCCATGCAGGTCTCTACACCCATGATAAAGCTATCAGTCTAGAGTCTGCAAGCACAGTGATTCAAAATTTAGGTCTTTTAGGTACTTGAGATATGCAATATCAACTGTAACACTAAGATTTTCTTATACTTTCTAATAACTTTTGTAAAAATTTGCAATCAAAAGCATTATGACTGTTCCCTAGTCAAAGATTTTATATGTGTGTATATATATACAGTTAGGTTAAGTAAATCAAAAAAAAAAAAAAAAAAAGACCAAAATTTGCTCTCTCTGAAGGGTGCAATAATGCCTTGTTTTGGTCAGCTTTGTGAGCAGAAAGAACAGCTTTTGAAGTAAATTAAAAGAAATATTTTCACTGATTTTAAGGGCTTTTGCTCAAGCTGAGACTGATTATCCCATCTAAGTTCTATTGCTCATACTGATGTTGATTCATGTAAGAACTTACACACCAATAAATAACAAGATCGGTATCTATTCCTAAATTTCCTGAAAAATAAATTCAGCTAGTGAAGTGCTGTAGGAGGAACTTCCAGTTTTGTCCATTACACATTGAAAATTGAAGGAAATAGAGTTATTTCATCTGATAGTTTGTTAGTAAGATATGTATTCTCTCTCATCACTACAACTAACTATAAGGATAAAATACGTTTATGTGAAAAGTGAGATCCCAGTTACAAAGTGATGTCAGTTTATAAAAGTTAAGCATTATCATGAAGATAGATTTTAATAAATTAGATTTTTTTAATGAACAAGTCTTGTGCTGAAAAAGTCTGATTTTCCTTATCTATATATGCAGAGAATCAGATTCTCTCCCAGTGAAGGTTAATGAGAAAGAGTTTAGGGCTACCACCACTTGTCAGAGTATAATAGACTTATGCTGGAATAAATCAATGCTAAAAAAAAAGAAATGCATTTTTATCTCCTTGTTTTGCATACATGATTCCTATCAAAGTTTAAACAAGATATTTGGTGAGCATTAAGGACAGGATACACACCTGCATTTTGGTGAGCTGTTCCATTTTCTGTAATCATATTCTGAATTCCTTTTAATAACATATGAATAGTAATTATATGGATCTTTCATATTTGCATGTAAATCCTTGAAAACTGTTTTCAGCTAAACAAGTTAATTGTTTCATTTGACCTTATGCTGTACTGTCTCTGAGAAAGCTCTCCATCATTCTCATTACAAATTTATTTTGTGTTGTTTCTTATTAGCAGATGTTTTCCTTCTTTATTTTGCCATTCATTATGGCGTTATTGTGTATGTAACTATTTAATTTAATTGCCTCATTCAATGTTTACAGCAGCGCTTTCCTTATGGAAGCAACATAATATATACTGCATGTTTCTATTCATCAGGTTTTTGCAGCTCAGGTTTCTAATACTTTTTGATAATTTTCTTTAATCGTTCGCTTTCTGTTTGTATTTACTTTTTGAATGTTATTTTCAGGGAGGCTTCTTAAGTAAGGAGTATCATTCACTGCAGGCCTGATCTTGCTCAAAAGTGCATCAGTCAGAGATGAAAGTGCTCAGAACCCCTCAACAGGGCCTACCCAGTATTCGTTCAATGATATTCAATGTCTTCTATAAAAGGCCATAAATGAATATATTGGGAGATAGAACTTCATCCTTGCATAGTAATTTCAGTTTGGACATCTTAACATTTATAAAATTTTACAATCTATACAGCTAGGCAAATGTTACTATGTTCTTTTTATTCCTGAAAAATTCTTACTTATATTCACAAATAATCTAGATGTCTATTTTCCAACAATTTGAAGCTGTCCCTTTGAATCATTGCACATTATTACTTTGGAAAATGATTTCTTCAGAATAAATTGACTGACTTTTACAAGGATTTTAAACTGCACAAAGAAAAGAGAAAGTTCAGTTGATGTTTGTTGCCTAACGAAAACGTAGTATCCCAATTCAGGAATATCTTCCAAGAATTGACAGTTTTTCTCTCTGACTGACAAAGCTGTGACTTATTGTTTACATTTCTCTTTTTTCCTAGGTGTATTTATTTATATATTTGCCTTAGGGAGGATTGTTTTATCCAAAGTGAATATGACAAATGAACTGAACAGCAGAGCAGATGTACTGAGAGTTTAGCAAGCAGGTACACATTTTTATAGATGAGAAGATTCATATCCATTTCATTACATTACAGCAACGTTACCTGGAAAAAAAAAAGGGGGGGAAAAAAAGAGCAAGAAGAGATCAAAAAGCCCCAATATTATCAAACTTTATAATGTTTTGCTATGAGTTGAAGAGGTGCAATTAGTTATTTGAAAAGAAATATATGACAGCCATGATTTGATGTATTACAAGTACTGTCGGTGGGTGAATTTGGCTAAATCATACTTAAAGTGAAGAGAAATCATAGTTGAGTGTTAAAGTCTGAAAAACCCAATACATTATTTGCCACCTTAAGTGTAGCAATAATTGATAAATATGTAAATAATTCAGTATTCACTTTATCTTCTGAAAACAGTAGACCTTGTAATCCTAGGGGCAGCTTCAAAATTATGCACACAAGGAAAATAAATCACTGTAGTGCTCACTTTCCAAGTGCCTAACCTTGTGGAACTGGAAATATGAACTGACAGCACCAAGTCAGGCATCTTGGCTCTTGTGGCCCGTGTGCAGGAGATGTGAGTCACGGAGCAGGAGAGGGTGGGAGGCTCCACGGAGGGCAGCGGGGCTCAGGCATGCCCCTGGCACCCTGCCCCTCTCAGGACACGGGACGTGTCTCTGCAGATCTTCTCCAGGCATTGCTGAAGCAGCTCTGAGCAAGCTGGTTTGCTTTACACTGTGCAGCGATGCGCCACTGAAAGATAATCGTTTAGATCTGGGAAGTCGTACAAACACGCCAGTTAATTACCCTTTCCTCCATTTGCACAGCTGCACAGCTCCAGGTTCAGTCCGACGCGGTGCGGTATGGTGTAGGCATGCCCTTGGGTGTCTCCCCTCTGCAGATTTCCAAGCTGATTTCCTTTTTGTAGCTGGCCACCTAAGCAATTCTTCAAAAACCACGCGGGGATCAGTCCTTTCAAAACCCAGCTGGAGCAGACATAGGTGGAACACCCTCATTTCTGTGCAATAGATCAACAGGCAGCATCGTATTCAAATGAAGGTAGGGAGAATTTAATTTCAGTGAATTTAATTTCAGTGCCTACTCTGCTTATATTAAGATAAGATGTTTGAAATGGAGCAACTTCAACAAAGGAAGAAACCAGCTCCCTTGGTTCCACGGAAATTCATTGACTTTGTATAAAGTATTCAATTTCCAACAGCTTGGGTCTCCAAGCAGGTTTCTAACTTCTCCTCCAGGTGAGTTTTTGGCCTATTTGGACAGAAGGTAAAAGTACGAAAGAGAATGGGAGACACCGCAACCATTTCATTTCCGTCTTTCTTCAAGAATCTTAAACAAAACATACCCTTAACAAAGTTATTCATGATAAACTATAGCACTACCTATAATGTAATATTCATTTGGAAAAGCCTTGCAAAGTCTTGTTGCTTATGTGAGAGCCCGGAAACGCTTCAAGGTCCTGCAATGTCCAAATCTGCACTTAAGCAGTCGTCAGGAAAAAAAATCTATGGCCAGTTTACATATGTGACATTTACATTCAAGTTCAGCAGAAATTTTTGTGCTTACTGTAAACGTTGTGAATTTTTATTTTTTAGGTTTTAATTGTCGTCATCTATGAAGTGATCTATCTCCCTGATTTTTTTACGTGCTCCCAAATGCATGTGATTGCAGAGAAACACTCCTGTGTCCCTAGAGGTGCAAGGCTTTGCAAACATTTCATACAGTCATGAAATTAGATGCTTTGAAGAGGAGAGGGCTCAGTGTGAACCCCTTTTTAGTAACATCCAACTTTGGGCCTTGTGAAGGACAGGCTCAGCTTTCATTTGAAAGGGGAAAATAAAAAAGAAAAAAAGAAAAAAAAAAAGAAGAAATCAAATTGTTCCTAGCTGAGAGAGCCCTGGAAATGTAAACGAGTGAAAGCCAATATAAACTAAGACAAAAATGAGCAGCTGGACTCCACTTTAGCAGCTGGAAGCTGTGGGGAACCTTAAGTTCTCCACACTCCTCAGAAGCATGCTTATACTCTCCATGAAAATGGGTCAGTTATGTAGGAGTATCACAGAAAACTGAGCAGGAAGGAACCTCGAGAGGTCATGTAGATCCTGTCCCTTTCCCAGCCCTTATTGTTCTCAAAGGCCAGGCTGGTCGTCTGAATAATTTGTTTCATCTTTCCCCAGCCTAAATAAACAGATATAAACAAACACTGCATTAAGGCCACAAAGAACTCTTTTTTTTTTTTTTTTCTGCTGCAGCTTGTGAGAAGATGGAGGCCATTCTTCATAGTTCAAAATGAGCCATGATAATTTGTCATCTCCAAGCTTCGTTTGTAATGATCAGCCTTTTGGTACAAAGTCAAAATAGCAGAAATTGTTTAGCTAAGGATTGCTGTTTCAATTTTAAATTTGGGTGGCATGATTTTACAGGTTCTCTTTCCTAGTATCTTGCTGGCTCATAATGATTCTGCAAACATCACTACTAATGTTTGTTAATACCTTTCTGGAGGATTTTTGTATACTGCTGTGAGGCAGGCCATATAACAAACTGAATGGGATAACATAGAATTCTTTAATATGAAGCAGAGTGTGATTTTTTTTTTATTTTTAGTGTATGGAGTTTTCCTTGTGCTGAATGGTATTCATGCACAGGAACTGATGCCATGATAAATTGCACTTGTTGTGATAGTTACGCGTTTAAGTGGGAGAGAGAAAGCAAACAGAAATGCATGCTAGAAAAAATATTCCTGTTTTAAAGAGGAAAACTGTGCAAGATTTTTCTCAAAATTTTAGAAAAGCCTCCACTAAAAATATTCATCCTAAATATGTAGAGTTCCAGCTGTTTATCTCAGGGTCTAATTTCTACCCTTCGGTATATCTGAGAAGGTGGATTTTACATTAGTGTATTGATGGATTCTAGGAAAATTCATCTTTCTGTTTAGCAAAAGAATACTTTAGACAATCTGTAGCCCTGTATGGGTGAATATAGCCCTATATATTCATACATACATATGTATACATATACATACATACATATATATATATATGAATATAACCCGCAGCCCTGCATGTGTGTATATATATATATGAATATAACCTGCCAGTTATAATATGTGAACCAAACCTGCAAGTTCTCCATCCCTCACATTTCTCCCTTCTTAATTTATCCTGTATCTACCTTAACCTTTACTTAATTTATTCATTTAGTACATTCCTTTGGAGGTAGTGTGGAACAAATACAGAATTTCTTCAGAAAGTTATCCCTGTCTTGCTTTCACAAATAACCTCTCCCTCCTTTCTGCCTTTTCTGAATCCCCTAAATACCTTCAATTCTAAAAACAAAAAAAAAAAAGGGAAAAATATCTCATTGGCACAACTCAGTGGATTTGACACAGCACTGAATGGCATCCATCCCCCAGGCCTTAAAGATGATTCCTATTTTACATCGCAGAACAAAAGAAACGCAAAAGATAAATAAAATACTGAATAACAGTCACCAAACTGAGGGATGTTCTTCTCTGTGTTTTCTCAGATTATCTATGCTGAGATAATGATAGAGTGTTTGTGAATTGCTACATCCTCTGGTATTTGAGTCAATCCTTAACTTGCATTTAGTTCTCTCAGAATATTAGATTTGAGTGCTTTAGTAGAATATTCTGTTCACGCAGGGTTTCAAGAGAAGTAGCAGTCAGATCCTGGCCTGGACACCTTCACAGATGTGCAAGTGTAGAGAATCCTCATTAAACATATCCCTTTAATCATCATCTTCACTCATTATGTTCTTTTATATGAAATACTGTGCATAATTTAATTCCTTTAGTAATACACACTCAAAGATAAATTTAATATTTCAATAATGCTCAGAGAGCATTTGGTTATCTTTTTGTTTTGTATTCCTTGGCAGAAGTTCTTAGTCAAATTAACCTGGGTAGGTTTGCAATGTGAAGGACTGCAGATATTCATGTGTCAATATGGATGACCATTCTCACTTCATCAAGTCCTCTCAGAGTGAAATACAAATGTATATATGTTTTACTCTGCCTTGCTATAATTCCAGAGCATTGTTTCCTGTTTACATACTAAATTCTGATTTCAATGGCACTTTAACTTACTGATTTACCAGTTTAGACCTTCTGTTTCAAAAATGACAATTTCTATTAGCTAAAAAAATTGTTTTCTGAAAAGGCTGTTTTTATTTATTTGTCATTGATTTCAAAGACATTCATCTTATTGTGTTATATATTTCAATAGTATGTTACTTTGGTATAGTAGGCAGATTTTTTATCAGTTAAATATTTGAAAATCTGTTGGGATAGGCTTTAATTCATATTCAGGACAAACTTAACCTGAACATCTGATAGAATTTAAAATGTTACTTCTAATCAAATCATTTTTATTTGTCTGGAAGATGTTTTTTGTTTTGATTCTAAATGAAAGTGCCATATGGTTAGTCCAAGGATAAATTACAGTACCAAAATTCATGTAGTGGAAAAGCTGCTAGCACAATTGAACTAGTCTAGTTTTGTAGACCCAAGAGGAACACTTCTTAGCTTCAAGAAATGAAGCATAAGGTCTGTTATACTAGCTGGTAACTAGACAAGAATGCGGAATTCTCCTAATGTAAAACATATTACAATCTGGGCCTCTAAAAAGAGCAACAGTTTCTCTTCATGTCTAGCAAATGATTAATGTTTATAATGAAATTTTCCTCGCCACTCCCTTTCCTTGCCATGTAGACTTATTTATCTATGGCAGCATTCAGAAATGTACCATATTTGCATATTTTGTATAAGCAATTATTTTCATTTGGTACTAGGTAGAAGAGAAAGTGCCAATACTAGAGCTAGCATAACCCAACAGGATTCTTTCAGTGGAACCAGGATCCAACCTGGAGAACATCAGCTGACAGTTCTGACCAGAATGTGTTTTCCTCAAAGAAGGTCTGTTTCACATCCTATTAAATGTTATAATTCCGTTGATTTAGGTAAGCAGTCTTAATTTTTACTGGCACTTGTGAAAGAATAAGATTCCAGCTCCAAACTGCTTCGTCCTTCCCTAGGCTTCCCTTAATTCCTTTCCATTACTTTTTATTCTAAATTTCCTGTTACCTCCACATTTTGGACATTAAAAAGCTATGTGGACACTGGCAATAGAACAGGAAAGTATCTCATTTGTTAGCCAGAAAAAGAACATGGCCTGAAGACAAATGTTCTCTGGAGCTTGTAACTCTGATAACAGCCCCAACATTGACTTAGGATTACAAATACAGAACATATAACACAATGGGCTGGATCATCTATTTCAAGTAAGCATCCAAAACTTTTAAGTACTTCCAGGCAGGGTACCAAAATCAGTAAAATTACATTTCTCTCTAAAAATCAGTGCGCTGTTCTGTATTCAGCTTTGTCATGTGGCTGTGTTTTGAGACTGACTTATTAAATTTGGAGAGAAAACTACAATGCCCTGTTCTTCCTCCTGCTAAACAGCCTTCTCAATGGAAGTACTGTCTTGTCGCTGCTGCTGTTCCAGATGTTGCGCTTTCAGACTAATGACTGAATTTTAAACACTTGTCTAATGTGTCTACCCCTAATCAGCACAGCCTACCGTAGAGTGTGTACTTTATTTTTATTGCAATTCAGTTGATAGGCCTAAACTTCAGCACTTAAGTGCTTTGATGAATGGAAAAGGAGGAGAATGTTACCTAAACTTTCACTGCATTTTTAGATAGATACAAGTGACCATAGTCTGGGATTTCCTTTTTCATTCAGTTGTAGGATAAAAAATAATTATAAAATCTCCAGAGGAAACTCTCTTCTCATTTACTTTGATGTCCTTTACGCTTAATTTTCTCTGACTTTCCTTTGTTACCCCAGATTTATCCCAATGTAGCTGAGAGCAGCAGTTGGCTTTTACCAGTTGAGACAGAAATAAAAGCAAACACAGTTAAATTGCTATTTTGAAAAGTCCATGCTGAACATTTAGTGTAAAGGAGAGTTTATTTACTAATCTTTCTTTCCTTTTTTTTTTTTTTTCTTCTATGCAAGGGAGGCGATGGTAGCGGTAAATATATCACTGTTTGTAATACCAAGCATATCTGCAGTGGGGGATTAAAATTCTTTTTCCTCCCAGAAGCAGACCAACTTGTAATCTCTCAGACCTCTGTAGAAGCTCTTAGATAGTGGAGAAACTTTGAAGAAAGATAAATGAAACCACCATTTCAGTGAGCAGGTCTTGAGATTTTGGAAGAATTTGTTAAAATGTGTTTGAAGCCTCCAATTCCTCTTCGTTGTTACAGATAAGAAGTTAAACCTTTAATGGGAGAAGGGAATCTGTCAAAGGCTGGTAACTAAAATTATATCAGCCAGTATCAACTTGTTTAACTGACAAAGAAGCAGAAAGAAAGATTGTGGTAATTATTTTTCTGTTTTTAATGTTTTTTACTTGTGTTTTTATGCTGATGTTTGTTAATGGTAATTGCCTTTCCCTGTACTGTTTATTTCTAATGAGCCCCTCAGAACAGAGCAGAAATACTGTAAAATCACAGCAGTAATTATTCTGAACTGTCTATACAGAGTATATATATGTATAAAACCAGGACACTGGTGAATTTAGAGCTGAAATGAAGTTTAGTAAATGATTTAAAAGTACATTTACTATCGTTTACTATCTGGGACACACACATATTTAACTTCAATAAAAGGGGCAAAGGCAATACCTTGTGTCAGAGGTCTGCTTTCTGAAAGTTTCACCTTGTTCCCCAGTAGGCGTCTGAAAGAGCAACGTAGCACCAAGAAGTTGCCTGGACACCCTTAGAGGAAAGTGCTGGATCTCTATCATGAGATGAGTTGAACTCCTGAAAAATAGACCAGTCAAACCAGATGTTTTGGTCTACTAATGGAGTTGGATTGTTTTTATGGTAGACGGGGTCAAAGATTCCCTGACAGGACAGGGGAAAAAGTCTATTTCATGGCCTGTGCTTTAACTGAAAGACCTGAAGAGAAAGCATTTATATATAAAGAGGATTCAGGCAACTAACTCCATAGGTTTTTTTTTGTTATTGAATCAGTGGAAGTTAGGTTTGGATTTGAGACCAGTTCCAAGTCACTGTCCCCTATCTTTCGCTACTGCATTCACTGTGAGATTAATCCTACTTCACAGAGATGCAGGTCAGGCATAATAAAAATTATTCATTATGGATACATATATGTGGAATGTATGTATATATATGTGTATATATGGTCATAGATAAAACTGTCTGTATATTGATGGGTACCATCAGATACATAAATGATTTATATATAAAAATATATAATTGCACAAGTATGTAAAATTATCGTTGGGAAATGAAACACTGTCTCTGGATTCACTGAATTTAAACACAAATCCAGTTTAAATCAGCTGTACCAACAGAGGTCTCAGAGAAGAAACCATTTATGCATTAATTTTGAAAGCAGTAGCTAAAACATGCTGGTAACCACAGTATTTTCCTTCATTAATGAAGGGGATTTAATTGCTTTATAACAAGTACCCCCCAGTCCTGCCTCTGACTGTGTTGCCTTTAGTGTTACTCTCTGCTATGCAGGGAAGGAGGGTGGAGAACAATCTCTATCATGTCTGAATGCTGCTGCAAAGGGAGAGCACCTGGTCTGAGACCTAAATAGCAGGTAATTACTTTTCACTCTCACGAATCATACAAATCTCTGGCGTACAGGCTGGATTTTTCATCCCTCTCCTGGAGAAGATGCCCAGATTTCTAAATGTGCCTACGTTATACAGAGCTTTTTGCTTTAGCTTGGGATATTAAGATGAAAGTCATTAAATCATACAGGGCGGACGTAACTCTGTGGTGACAGACGATATCCTTGGATGCAGAGTTCAGTTCTAGCCTGTAAGACTCATTTGATATGGCTGGCTCCAATATTCCCTCTGCTTTCTGTGTCCTTTTAAACTGCACAGAACCTCAGCTATCAGTGAAGACAGAGCACCAGATGCTCAGTACCCAACCAGAGAATATACACATGGAGAAGGATATTCTTTCATATTGGATCAATTAATTCACGAGTCCAGCACATTCTCTTTTATATCCTTGTCTCATTTTTAACAGTATATTTCCAACTTAGTCTTTCCTCAATTCCTTTGGTCCCTGGGGTTTCTGCAAAATCAGAGCACAGGGACAAATTAAAAGATGGGGATTTCCTATATGGAAGTGTTGTATAGCAAGGCAGTTTACACGTTTTGCAGGCCCCTTTTACACCAGCTAATGTGATATGCACAACTCTAAAATATCACAGATCAAATCCATGTTTCTTTGCAGCACTCTTCTCTTTTGTTCTTTCCTTTTGTTTAACCTTTCAGGGATAATCAGACAAAAAGGAAGATAAAACATTCATAAAAGTCTCTGGTGATGAGAATGGGATTGTAAAGTAACATAAAAGCCCCCAAAATAAAGAGGTATCGGGTATAAAAGGAAAAGGTAGAAGAATAATGAGAAAGTACAGAATATAAAAGGGGAAGATAATGTAATACCAGAGCTATCTCTATTAGAACACTAAGGCTGGCTAGAATTTATACTAATGAGAATAGTGCTTTATTTGTGGTTAGATGATTCTTTTATGCGTCATATAAAATAAACTTACATGAACTTTTGACAGGTTATTTTTATCTTTCTCCTTGAATATTTAAAATAAATTAATTCAGCCTCATTTCCTAAAACGTTCCCATATATCTTTTGGTTCTTGGCACCAGTATCTCCTTATCAGTCACAATGAAGAGAAGATGCTTTCTTTAGACAGTAACAAATCTGTGACAACTACTAACATTCAGTGATACTATTTTCTTACTGTATTACCAGTGGTAAGTTGTTTGGGCTTCATTAACAATTCTGAGGCCACGATCGAGCTCCTCTTAAGAAAGATGAGTAAATGCAATCACACTATTTTCATCAACATGATCAGCATCCTCACTGAACTGTCTGCTCTGTGATTTAAAATGAAGATGCTTTTTGCCTCCTGGAAAAATATACAGTAGCAGGAATTAGGCTTCATTTTCACAGACAGATAAGCAAATATAAGATCTGGATAAATAGTCCAAGGGCTATACCATTCTTTTATTTTTTCTTCAACTGTCCCCTACCCATTTGATAGTGTTGTACTGCTGTGTAGTTTCATTGCATATCACGACAATGTTGCAGTAATATCTTTCCTAATAGAGTATGCAATAATTATAACATATATAAGTGATAAGTTGAGAAAGAGAGGCTTGGATATATGAAATGCTTTCTGTTAAATCATCCAGAGGGTCATCTGCAGAGCTGGTGTTAGAAACACAGTATTGTACCCAGTGCATGGTAACAAATCTGCTGTCTGACATGGCGCCTTTTTTTCTCTCTTTCTCTATTAAGGTATAGCTCTTATTTTCTCTCAGAACCATACATGTGTAAAGTAAGAGTCCTTTTTCTTTCTCTGAGCACAGATTCCAGGCTCTTTGGGGGAGGAATTATGAGTTTGATTTTATAAAACCTGTTCCAAGTACACTTTTGTCCATCATAAAATGAATAAATAATAATAACAATAAATAACAGTAAGAATGACTATATTTACATTACCACTTGTGTGAAAGAAAGCAGTAATTTAACAGCACTTAGCAAGCATAAATAATATTTGTACACAACCTTTAGTCAAGGCTGCTCAAGCCAACTGAAATGGCAGGAGAAATCACAAATAAGCTGAAACAAATTGGATGGCAACTGGGATCCGCTGCAGGTGAACTTGGTTAGTTTTTAATATGAAGTCAGATGATAGGTAGTGTGACAACAGGGACCTGAAACATTCAACCCTGCTCAAAGGGCAACGTGGGCAGCTGTAACTACCGTTGGCCTTGCTACCTTTTGGTGGATACATGATTATAGATTATGGCTTTGGGATTACGGTACTGTGGACAATCGACTTCTGCCAAAAACTGCTGTTGATGTCAGTACTTTTTTTTTTTTTTTTAAACTTATTGCAGCATTTCAGCCAGTGCTGTGAACTCTACCAATACAGAGAAATTTGTCACCCTACAGCAACAAGTTTTCTGTCTTAATCTTAGGTCATTAGAGCTTGGACTGGGACCCCTGGTTCATGTCAGTGTATCAGGACAGCTGCTTGCACCTATTTCAGACCTGCACTGACATATATATTGCAGGGATCCAGATCTCATGGCTAAGCTTCTGTACCATTTAGCATCCAGATTAAAAAGCAAACAGAAAAGAAAAAGCCTTCTAACATGTTTGATAATAGTGAAGACTTAATAGACCTTGTAACAGAGAGGCAGATGTTTGGGGTAAATAAAACATAACACAACAGAGTAAAATTGTCTCTGAAGACAGCACTGTACATCAAAGCCTGCCAAGTCATCTTCCAAACTCCATTATTGAAAAAGATTATGATGAGTCCTTAAATACAGGCTGTCAGCATGGAGATGCTTGCCTCCAAATTGGAAAAGGTTTACATGCAGCAGCCTTATATAGTTAGAAAAAAAGGTAAAAGTAGCAAAGGCAGCTAAGTGAAAAGGTAGGAGACCTGTAGGGATATGCCAACTGACTGCTCCACCAAAAATTTGTTACCAACTACTGAGCCTAGGCATGGGGAAACCTTTTATATGCTCCCTTTTTTTTTTTTTTTTTTTTCCTTTCAGTGAGTGTGAATATTTGTACCTATGTGAGTGCATGCACACACAGCACTCACAGATTAGTACTCACAGAAAGTATTTCATTTTCCTTGCTGGAGAAGATCTTAGAGTAATTTCTGACAAGGTGTGGTAGAACCATTCCGTTTCTTCATATCTTGCCCTAGTGAGGTGCTCATACCCATACCCATATGAGGGTCACCTCTGGGACAGAATCTCTATCCAGTTCTTAGATACCGCTTGACCACTGTTGCCTGTACTGTTGCATTGGGTTATTCCTCGTTAGGTGCCTTTGTTGGACTTCATGAGGTTCCTCTCCACCCATCTCTCCAACCTGTCCAGATGTCTCTGAATGGCAGCACAGCCCTCTGGTGCATCAGCCACAATATACCATTGGCATTGGTTTATTAAATAATTTTTGTGATTGTCTCCTAAAATGTCTATCCATATAACTATCTTGTTATTTTAAAACTGTTTTTCTATCTAGCTACATCTTTTTCTATATGTTTGTAATACTCCATCAGCAAAGAGCAAGGCCTTCAGAACCCTGTGGTGCCTGCCAGAAAGACTAATAACATTGGTGATACAATTTTTTCTTTTCTTTACAGAAACTCTACCTGCTTTTCATGCCTTTATTTTCTCTTCTTCAGTTTGGCACTTAAAAGTATCTGTAATTACTAATGAATAAATTGATGATAATGGAGCTCACTGTGGCTAATCCTTAACAGATTGTGTATCTTCAGCTTAGCTACATAGGCAGCAAAGCTCAGACACAGACCGAGTGCTGTCCTCAAATATATACAGAGGACTGTATATAGTTAAGGTCTAAAGAGAAAGAATCAGCTCGCTTTTTTATTGTTATTATTCTTGGGTTGATTTTAGAACTGTCATTTATACGTGAATAAATTGGGAAAGAAGATGCAGGTACATTGAAGAAGTCCTTCTATACAACTCCAGAAACACAGAAGTAGGATATTAACCTCATTATTGTGTTTGGATAGCAGCAAAAGATGGTCCCAAATGACTTTAACCATCTGTTCAAAATGGTCCAAAGAAGTGAATGTTTTATAAACAAGCCAGACAAATAGACTTCTTTAAGGGCAGAAACACATAAAAGGATAATGGCTACTTGGACTAGTAAAATAGGTAGTTAAGACTATTTAGGAACTTGCTTTATGTAATCTTACAATACTTTGAGTTTTATTGTTATTAATTATTATTTTTCATTATCTCATCATCATACAATTACATTAGGTTTCACAAGTATTTGAAAACTAGGTTATTCATGCATTAACATAAATGACAAGCCCTTAACCTGTACTCAGAATTAAGGCATGCAATAGATGAAAGAAAGAGAAAAAGTAAGCAGACCATTTTGCAGGCCTAGTAATTTGAGGAGATGTATGTCTTAGATGATCTCATTTCTGTAGTATCTAAACAAATTAATGGAGCTGAAGTACAAAGAGGATAAATAACTTATTTAAGTTCACATGAGAACTTCAAAGAGTAGTAGGGAATTGAAACCTGTATGGTTAAGTCTCATGTTAGCATCTGGGCCCTGAAGCATTTTACCTCTCCAAGAGACAGATACCCACTGACAGATTGTCTATAATTGCACAGTGGAAATTGAAAGCAGAAGACCTGACTTCTAATTGACTGATCTAACCCCTATCCAAGGAAGATTCAGATACAGCAAAAATGAATATTCAGGCATTTTTTTAGCAACCTTATAGTTCATTAAGGAAAAATATATCTCTAGATACTGATTATTCTGGAATTAAGGTATGCATTAATTCAGATGATGAACATTTTAGAGGTGTTCATCAGGAAAAAAAAAGTTCAATCAATTTAATTAAATTACATTATTTTCTGCAGGGGAGTGAGAATAGTGAGAAAAGCTCAGTGGTGCATCGAAGCATTTATAAGCAAAAAGATCCCTCCCCCACCAAAGACATTGATCTAAAAATGGCCTCAAGTATGTTGAAGTTCTGTTTATCATGAAATTTTCAAAATCTGGATCAAAACAGATGTATTCTCTTTAGTCATTAATGCAGGCAATTACATCTAGTTGCTTATGAATGCATCTTGCACAATTTGCAATTACCGTACAAACTAGAGAATTATCCAAGGAGTTCCTATTGTGTTCAGGAAGCTCAGCAATCCTGTTTTCTAAAAACAGTAGCTTATTTAGCTTCCATGCCCTCTACTTCTGTAAAATAAAACATAAATCACATTTACTTTCCATCTCAATCCTTTTCAATCCTTTTTCTTCACTCCAGTTCTGTTATATAAATGACAAGAAGGCACTCATCTGGTAACAGAAAAATTAGGCTATGATTTCATCAAGAATGAGAATAAGTCTATTCAATCAGACCTGTTCCTTAATTTCTTGCACTCCATTATGGGCTCAGAAAAGTCATTCTAGCTTGACCTAAGGACATAGTTCAAATTCAGAGCTTCCCCAAAGTTTTGGGTAGTCAACTATATATTTTTTTATTATGGTGATTTTACTCCCTTCTCCACTATATTGTAGAATAATAAGAAATAATATTGTGTTTACTTAGCCATTTTTATGCATTATATATCTATAATTCCCACAGGCTGCAGGAGACTCCCATGCCATCTAATCTCTGCTGAATGCATTTAAGTATACTGCTTAAATCCACTTGTTTTTCCCGGCTTGAATATCAGTACAAACTATCCCTTTCTTGTTTATTTTCAGTGTCTTGATTTTCTAAACTTTCATAGTAAAGAAAGATGCAGAATTGAAATTAATCTAAATCAATGTATTTTGACCTGTGCCCTCAAAAGCATAAAACATAGGTTCTGCTTCATCTAGTAGAACTAGCTAGAAAAGATGCAGATCCAAAGGCTTAACTCTGGGACTCTCTTACCTGTATTTTTTTTTTTCCTGATATGTTTTGGTTACTACCATTTCTTCTAAGTGTTAGTCTCTAGAAAATATGAATGGATACAGCTGTAGACTTGACAGACCACCAAGATTTTTGAAGACCTTGACCTGCTCAATATCTCTCTCTTGAGTCTCTATTTAGATCTTGTCTGCCTGGCTCTGACACTGGTTCCTAACACTGTTTGCATTCTCCCCATCTTTCATTCAGGTGTCAGTAAAGCAAAGATACCCTCTGTTTCCCTTTGTGATCTGTTGCTGATTTCCACATCTCTGCGCACTTACAAAGAGCTTCAAATTGATTACATGAAAAAATATAATTTAGCTGAATATTTCTGTAAGTAATTTCAGTT
The DNA here is from genome assembly GCF_059628265.1 of Tinamus guttatus. NCBI lineage: Eukaryota > Metazoa > Chordata > Aves > Tinamiformes > Tinamidae > Tinamus > Tinamus guttatus. The sequence goes on along the minus strand of NW_028289270.1, from coordinate 21,335 downwards.
GAAACTCATTATGTTTGCATTAGAGGAGGAAAAAAAAAGTGATTTCAACAACAGGCACATATTTCATCAGGAGCAAAGCTGCCTTTTATGTTGTTTGACAAACTCACATCTTGGCGTTTCAACAGTATTCTGTGTTGTGAATAGGCTTTTGAGTATAAATCATTTTTATTGTAGCATGCACTGTGCTTGATAATAAACTTTTAAACACTATTTATTATGGTACCCGTACAAAACCATTACCTTTTGGCTAACAGCAATAGTTTATCTCATGACAAGTAATGATTTTAATAAAAGGCTATGGGGAGCACTGATACTCCACAAAAGCCTAACAGTTCACACTGATTGATGCTTTTCCCCCCAGACCAGTTTGTTACACAATTCTGTCCTTTCTCTGAAAAGGTCTAATTATTTCCTCTTGGCTGTTGTAAAACAAATGTTGTTGTCTGACCAGCAAATATCTACGCAAGCAATCAGACAGAGATAGAATAAAAAAACACATCAACAGCTAGTGCTTCCAGTCTCCCACAAGTGCACAAACAACTTTTCTGTGACTCACAAATTGTATATAGACTGTTGTGCCTCCCTGCCAGCTGAACTTTGGAGGCTTCATATGGCAAACCTAGCCTTCCAACTTTTCATACAGAAGTGACACATCCTGGAGTGGTGTGACTGATAACACGACTCTCTCTAGAGCATCTCCTGATGGATCATGGGGCAGTCATTAAAACATGTGGATGTGCTTGTTTGGAGTGGATGGATTTGTTGTTTCCACACTCAGTTAAGCTTCTAAATCCATATTTTGGATCCACTTACCTTCTAATAGACGGGAGTTGTCTTATTTTTTCTGCTCAGCTCACTTGTGGAATGACTCAGGAACTACTTAGATAATTTCCTATCTTTTAGAAAGTAACTGCATAGGTCCCAGTCAAAAAAAAAATATATATGCTTGTTGCCTTAGCATAGTAAACATTCTTCCTGCTGCCCACTGATCTGTTGGAAAAATAAATGTTTATGTGCAACATCCTATCAGCTTGATACCTGGAGCGAGAGGGACAACTTTTGCAGAGATACCTGTTAGTCTCAAGCAATAAACACATTTTATTCATATCTTTTCAACCTCTGCATATAAATCTTGCCTAACTTGTTAGTATCATCTCTAAGTTCCATAAGACTGTGAAGGAAACAAAAGCTGCTGTGCTTCTCCAGATGGACCTGCTGCATTGCTAGAACCAATAGCTAAAACCAATTATTTTCACTATGGCTTTAAAAAGAATGATAATTTATAATTTTATAGGTGATTCAAGCTATAATTTAAACATTTATGTGACTGTTTTATTGGCAAAAAAAATAGTAAGCTTCTGGGTATTGTAAAACCAAATCATTAAAAATCAATCATTATTAATCATTACTATGAAAAGCACATGGATTTATAACTATTAAGTTATGTTTTGCATAAAGAACTTACACCAATGGAAAAAAATATTGGTCAGCAAATCCAGGAAACTCTTGCTGTTTTCCCTAGGTGCTTTCATTTGAACAGGGGAATGCCAAGCATCAAAAAAGCAGGCAGGTGAGTTGTTTCCTTTGATATGAAAACAGAAACTCACCTTTCCTAATTGCATTGTTCCTTTGAACTTTTTCTGTCAAAGAAACTAAGAACTTAGTCTGCCTGGATAGGAAATAACCTTTTTCTTACTAGTATGTAAATTAACTGCAGGTTACGATATGCAGGTGTCTATGCAAACTAAAAGTCTAAGCTCTCATTCTAGTCATCAGAGACTTAATGAATAAAGCAAAAATAGCTTAGGGAACCATTCTGCTCAGCCCAAAAGAGACACCTACAGTATGGCCAGCAGGAGAACTTCTGGCATTCCAGGAATTAGTGGCAGGTTTGTCCACTTGTTCATGTGGAGACACCTACAAGCAGACACCTGGCCTCAGACATCTTCAGAGCATCCATCTTCACTGAATGCATCCTTCCCGTGGCTGCTTTGAAACACAACAGTGCAAAACCATAAGGCAGTTGGGAATCTCCTTGTTGTAAAACCTAATCAGCAAGAAAAGTATCTGAGAGCAATCAAGACAGGTAATAACATAACGAAGAAAAGTTTTCTTATGATCAAATAGGATTTGCCATGTTTCAGTTTGTGCCGACTCACTCTTGTCCTGCTACTGGACACCACTGAGAAAAATCTGGCTCCATCTCCCGTACACTTTCCTGCCAGATATTTATAAACACCGGTAAGATCGCCTTGAGTCTTCTCTTCTCTAGGCTGAACAGTCCGAGCTTGCTCAGCCTCTCTTCATATGACAGATACTATATGTAAGAAAGCATTCAGAGTTGTGAGTCGCCATTGGAGATATTTATGTTCTCAAATGCAAAATAAGCCACCATAGTCATGGAGAAAGATGTCTTTAAGACAGTACCTTTTCATCATCTTCATTTTGGCAAAAGATAAGAAGCATAGGTACTTCCTGCAGTATGGAGACTGTTTTATTACCCTTTCTCAGCTTTCTGTCCTTCCTGCATTGTTTACAAAGTCACAGTACTGAAAAAATGAATCTCAGTGCAGTATCAGTCATTTTAAAGAATTCAGCAATACTGTGCATAAGGTTTGTGTGGATTTGATCTGTGATGCATTCCCTTCCTTTTAAAAGAACAACATTAACCATGGCTATAAAGTAAACGCAAGCCAAGCCCATTTGACTTAAATATTCTGTAGGAACAGAAAAAAATCTGTTCAAGCAAAAATGATGTTGTAATTTCAAATTTGCAAGTTGATTTTCTGAAGTATTTTTTTCTTCCTATATTTTACGTATTTTACATATGCATCAAAGTTCATTGTATGAATATTCAGTATTCAGGTGAAGTGCGTAAAAATCTTTGTAAATATATACCGACTGATCCCAGAATGCAGTATCAATCATTTAAAACCATTGAGTCAGAGCTGTGTGGATAATTATTACTCCATACTTTCAAAACTGTTCTTTGAAGAAGGAAGTCATGTGTGCATCTGACAATACACAAATATGGCAGCAGATCTGCATGCTTCACATTTTAATATTGCTAGATGCTGTTTAAATGTTCTTTGAGCCTTTCCCAGGGTTTAGCCAGAAACATCGCCACACACAGCAAAAATGAAAACAAGGCACTATTATCAACTCAGCCACCACAGTGTGTCTTTTATTTCTGTATTGGCAGACCTTCAATACCTGTCACACCATGAACATACCTCCCCATTAAATTATGCTGTTGGACCTAACAGAAGAGGATAAAAGGACCACAACAGAAACAAAAACTTACTTCCTAAACCAGTTTTGAAAAGCTGATTGTGAGTTAGCAATAAGAAACTCTGGTCTTACATAGGCTATTTAGAGAATGTTTGAAAAATAAGAATCTGGTCAGATAAAGCAATTACTGACCTATGATTTCAACCTGCATTAAAAACAAACTGAACCAAAACATTTCCTGTTACTTAGACAGGATCAGTGAAATGTGTAGGAGCCTTTTTAGCTGTCACATACTTCACCTCCTGATTTTTTAAGCTGTTCTCATTAGTGACTTAGGGAGAGCGCGACAGAGCTTCAGCCACTCGCAGTGTGGGCCCTCTGTGCTTTGGGCACAGAACTCAGCTGCCTCCGTGCAGGCAACTCGCCCTGTTTGAGATGCCTGCAGGCATAAATTACATTAGCAAGAGCAGATATTTGTAAAATGTCATTTGTCCAAAACAGGTAAAATGGGCTGTTCTTTTGTAGCACCTTGGGTTCTTTATGGATATCTCAGGTTAGATAAGGTAAATTGCATCTGAACTGCTGATGTAGGCGTTTGTGGTAATTTCCATCCGATGAGGTTCCACTAGCCTTTGCTGGCAGTCTTACACTATAGGGACAGCAAGCAAGGAGTCAAGACAGACTAGTCTAAAAACAGAGGAGAGTGGCTAGCTTGGCCAATGTCGCTGGCCTGGCCCAGTGGCATTAGATTAAGGTAAAAATGAAGACAGGAACTTAGAAACAGCATCCTATGAAGCGTATTGATATACGCAGGATAGCCAGCAACCTGGATATTCACTAGATAATCGGATATTCATTGCTTCCAGGCAGTAGGGCAGCATGTTTTTATTTTTAATGATGTTTTTCTCCTAGTAATCACAGGTAAAATAATCAAATTTCTAACAAGTTAGTCTATCCTTATCCACTAGTTTGATATAGTCATCAGGACGTTTGGAATCGTAGTCTGAGAAACTGTTTTCTTAATGGTGCAACGTATCAAAGTGACTGTGAACTTTTGCTGCTGGGGAAGATTATACATGATTATGTGTCTAGTTAAAGATAGAAATAAATTGAAACAGAATAACAATAGCAAAATAAACAGAACAAAACCCCTCAGCCTCATATGCATGTGTAAAGCAATGTACTCCTCAGCCACAGAAGAGAATAATCAGCTGTTCCTGCAGTGGCAAGAAAAGGCTTGACAGCTGCGGACCAATTATGGTCCCTGCAACCTCCCGAGCTGTAATAAAGAGATGTGTTTGCTATTGTCTTCCAGGCACAGTGGAGTAAACAAGATGACTGAATTGCCTTGGAGGCAAGGCGGACATTTCCTATGCTTAAAAACTCAGAACTGTCTTTGGGTGTGTTTGTATTTCTCTCAGAAGACAGAGAATTTTCTGAAGTAATAAATTAGGTACATTCCCCAAAGAGATATCCTTAAGAAGTAATTCTGACATGTAGTTTTCAGCTCTCTATCTTTCTGTTACTGAACCTTTAATTCTTTTCTCCATGGAAAAGTTCCATCATGCCCCACTTTGCCCATGTGAGCCTACCCCACCCCATCCAAATTCCTAAGTGAAACCATACCCTGAGCCTGAAATATTCACAGCACTTGTCCAGAATATTTAAAATTATGCAGGAAAAAGCTCTCATTGATCAAACCTGATGACATTGCTGCTGCAAATGTTTGCAATGAGCTTCATTTAAAACTTGGATTAACCAGCTGCTACATTTGGCTCCAAACTTTCTACCCAGAAAGGGTGATGTCAGGGAGCCTGTGTGAACATTGGAAGCAACAATGGATTTGGAATCCAGTGTATTTAAAAAAGAAGGAGTTTTAACTAATGCTGGAGGAGGTCACTCTGTGGTGGTAAAACATAGATTTTTAACTTCATGCCCAGAATAAAGCTAATGACTAAGTCGTATTACTGTGACCCTCTCCCTGACTGCAAGCCCATGTAACATTCAGTTCACAAGAAGCCTTTAAAAAGTTGTCTCTCTGTGGAGGCTGTGTGTGTGATAAATACAAGATCCAACTTTGCCACTTCAGGGCAGTAAACAAATTGTATTTTAGCCTGTAGGGTTAAATCATTCTTGGCACAACTGAGCAAAGCAGAAAGGGAATGAATGAAGATAAACAAATTTCACATGCAGTAAACCAAAATGAACCATCAGAGATAGCCACTTGTTAGTGGGAAAGTTTAGATAATCTGAAAATCTGAAAGCAGAAGTATGCAAATTTGGACCAGCCTTATTAATAACACTTCACAAGGATGTGTGATCATCTGTGAGTTTAGCTTCCCTTTCTAAATTTCAGGATCAGTCAAATTCAAAATAAAAAAGGCAAAATCTAGTCAGAACTATTGAATCTGACATCATTTTGACATGGAACCACAAATTGTTCCCAGATTCATTCCAGTCTGGATCTGGTTGTCATTCAAAGATCTGAAAAACCTCAGTAAACTTCTTGATGGGATTCCTTACAGGTTGCTTATGCTGGGAAAATACTTTTTTTTCAAAATTAAAAGGGAAGAATCATGTGGATTTAGCAGGGTCAAGATACTCTGAACTTCTTTAATGTTGTCTGAACTTGACATGTATCTGGGACAACCACATCAAATTCAGACTCTTCTGCAAACAGTGCTAAGGAAGTGGAATTAAGCTAGGAAAGCCAAGATAATCCAAAGGATCTGAGACTTTATGCTAATGTTACCTGTGGCGTGTCCTGTAGTCATGGTCCCTAGTCATAGAAACTAGGACTTTGTCAGAACACTCCACAGCAATCCGCCACCCATTGATTTGCATTACCATGAAAACAGAGGAGAGGAGGAGGAGGGAAAGAGTGCTGATGAGATAGAAGAAACACTGAAGCTGGATGTGTCCAGAAATAAAACCTTGAGTCTGGATCAGAAATCCTCTGAAATTAGTTAGAAGTTAGGCTCATATCTCCTTCAAATTTTAAGTATCTCTGTATCTTAAAATATGATATTATTTGGTGATACAAGTTTAATAAAACTATGATTTGCATGGATTTTGAAGGCAGAATGCTATTCTGGTTTCTGTGTTCCTGTGTGAGAAAAACTGCATCCCAAAAGGTGCCAAGCATGAGCTTGCAGAGGGACAATACCTGATCTTGAAGAGACTGAGGATGTGAAATCAATGAAATCTGGTGCCAGTACATGGAGATCATGGCATCTGTCATGCTTTATGGTTCCCTGGAATCCATAGGGGTAATTTTAGCACCTTTCTAGAAAGCATATAGCTGCCAGATTCTTTGACTAGACTTTCCTAGCTGTAATCCGGTATGAGGTAATATGTCATTTTAACTGCAGTGGAAGGAAACACAAATGGACATGGAGGTCTACAAATATATGAGGCGTGGTTGCAGAAGGGCTCTGTGGATTTTGAACATAGATTACTAGAGGGGAAAATGTTTTTCTGAAGTAGTGCCTGTGTGTTTCTTAGTCTTCAGATTTCACTAGATGTGGTTCATTAAAATGACAATTTAGACCCTCATAAATGTATGATGAATGAGAACTTCCCTGCTTTACTTTGAAATACTTTCATTGTACTTTACATGTTTCCCTCTGTTAGACATTACCAGATAGCTTCTTCTTCTCACCAGTATCTACTTTGGCAGAAGTTTTTGAGGATCCCAGAGCAGCAAAGTAACCAACTCATTGTACTTAGAAATGAGGTAGGACTGTTGTAGAATTCTCATTTTTTAGTTTTCTCTCTTAAGATTTGTGCATAGTATTTTCTTATTTTTTAGTATGTCAGTGCAGATAAGAAACCGTTTCATCTGTTATGGGGAATTACTTCTGGGTTGAGGTTAGATGCACAGTAGCACATATTAAAAATAAAATAATCCTTGCATATTTCACAAAGGGAAAACAGTAGACATATAAATGCTAACCAATTTCACCAACACATGTATAAGGAGGGTTTTTTAACAGCTTCAGTTTTACAAGTCTTTTGAAGTGTATCTATAAAGTAGTGGTTTGAAGAGACATTGATGGTTTCAGGAGAAATTTCTCTTGTACATTTTAAAACATTCCTTACGTAGAACAAGTGAAAAAGTACAAAGTTTCATCTTTTAATAATAAAAATGATTATTTCAAATACACTTTATGTGGATCTGAGGCTTTTGGTTCAAGCAACAATCTTTTATTTTTACTATAATCTAAACCCTATATTGTAGTATTACTAAGTGTGGCTCTGAAATTGAATAATTTTGAAATTAGAGACAAAAATATTAATCAGATCAAACTGCATTTTCTATTACTAATAGTAGTATCAGCAGTAAAAGGGTTAATAATAATACTAGAAACAATAACGACAATACCAGTCATTATAGCAAGAGTAATAAGGGTTAAAAGTAACAGCTCTCATAGTTACAGATTTCCCAGTCAGTTAATAAAAAAAAAAAGAAAAAAAAAAACAGTATTTGGAGCATTTTGCTTATACTTAATACACTTTTTAATTATTCAAACACAAATTGTTAATTAAACATTACTCATTTATTAAAGAAAAACAGAATTAAAATATGTCTATCTTTTCTTACTCTTGCAGTGATGAAAACAAATGGTAGCAGCAGCAAACTAACAAGGGTTTAGCATTCTGAATTTTTCCTCTTTTAAGTTGAGCCTCTCCGCTCATCTGTGTGACCTGTCTCTCCAGCTCTGTGTGTGGTTTCTGTTTCAGTATCATAGCGAATCTGTCCGGTGAGCCACTGAAGTTCATACTTAGACCTTGCTGTACCTGTCTCTTTTCAAAGAAAGGGGCAAGACTGGTGACACTCCTACAGGTCACAGACCACCTGGCCAAAAAAAAAAGACTCAAGTGTTCTAAAGAAATGTCAGGACTGTTGTTCTTAGCTGGGGTCAAGTTGCACACAAACAGGAACAAACATATTTTTAGTGAGAGGTTTTATGAAAAATTCAAAAGATTTTTTTTCTGAAATGTTTAAAAGTTGAAGACTGTTCATTTAAGCCTTGTCTGCTGTATAGTGAAAGTACAACTTGCATGTGTTCTGCACTGGAAGACTTTCTGGATATCTTTTTTTTATTTCCTGTAAGGAAATGCTGCTTATGATCTTTCTAGACCTCAGAGATCTAGCACAAGCAGGAGGAGGACGTGGGTGCTAATGAGCATTCAGGCATAGTCCTCTGTCAACTGTCTTCGTATTTCCCTCCACCAATCAAGCTGTATTGCAGCCAGCAGCACTGTTACTAATTGCAAACCAGAACTACTAACCTAAATCCAGTTTTCAAATACTGTTTTGTTCAAATCTACAAGTAAATTAGAAAACCTTCATATTTGTTTAAATTGAATATGAAATATATTCTGTGCTTTTCAGTGCATGGTTTAATAATAGCAGCAAAGCTTTGGGCAACAGGCAGCATTTTTCTTCAGGCAACATTTAGGTCCTGCATGTTGAGAAAAGAGGGGAAAGTGAAAATTATTATAACTTTCAAAAGGTACATATCTCCGGAAGTTGCACAGCTTTATCCACACAGCCATCAAAAACTAAGCAAGGTTAGATTTTTTATTCTGATGATTGGGTTTCTGTCTCTTCACAGATAAAAGCCAAGATGCTGCAGAATGTAGAAATACTGTATTAGAAGATGTCAGTAGAACCTGCAAAGATTTCTGAGCATCGGAAAAGCAATATGCTTCAGGGACAGATTTAATATAAGGCTACCCCTAGCACTCAAATCCAGTCTGTATTTGCCTCAAACCTGTATTTTCACATAGCTTGAATATTAGCTGAAGATGTTACATGGACATAAATAGATCTTTTCATTAAGAGAATTTTAATTTTGGTTTCATGTTGGAAACATGGCATTTTATTATTTAACACATAGTTTGTGAAACATGATTTATTATCAAGTTGGTACCTAAGATTCACTAATATATAAAACTAAGCTAAAAATAAAAGTGAAATGGACTTACAAGACAGATTTCTCAAGTTTAAATAGTGAAACTTGGGAATAACCTTCCAATCAGTGTTATGAAAGAAAAAATATATTTGAGATGTAATTTGTTTATTCAGATAGGATATATGACATAGTGCTCTAAAATGAACACTTAAGATTCTATTTTGTTTTTTATTTATGTGTTCCTAAATCACTGATCATTTTTTAACAATTAGAAATTTTATAAACCCATAAATAAACATATATGTTAACATTTAGTGACTTTTTACCTCACTAACATTCCTGCTGTGGCTATCCCAGGATATATAATTATCTTTTCCCATTTTACTCTTACATAATTTTGCTGGATAATATGCTTTGGATGAGAGCTGTATTTCAGATGTAGACAAAACAATTCTTATCCAAAACATGCAAAGTGATTTGGGGTGAAAAACAAAACATAAGGAACAACTCGCTTTGTGGCGAAAAGGTGCACATATTACATGCCAATAGCAGGGGCTGAAAATCCAAGAGGCAAACCTCTGAATATAATTTCACATGCACTCCCAAACACACACATATATCCAATCCCATACAATCACAGACCAGCCCTAAATAAAAATGTCTCAAATTCCCAAGGAATAAAAGACCCTTTCAAGGAGCATGTGATGGTCTCACACAGAGTTTCATAATACGCAGTAATAGGTGTTTCACGTCACAAAGCCGTCAGGTGTTTCAAGACAAATGAAATATAAAAGCCATGTTTGGAGGGGGAGGAAGGTTGTCAAAGTTTGAATGTACCTATTGAATCTCAGTAATTGCCACTTAGTATTTGATTTAATGAAAGCCACTGAATAAAGGCAACTATTTCCTTTGTCACAGCTCATGTTCCCCTTGTACTATACCCTTCTCTGTCTTCCAAAGTCAAAGGCACAATCCTCCATTTCAAGCAGAGAACGACTTCCTTGCCTTCTCTGGCAGTCATCATCTGCATGCATTTCCCACACACTAAATGGCTCTCTTAAAAGTGACTGTTTGCAGTTATGAGCTCTGATGCTAAAAGGCTTGCTTTGACCCAGGCTCAGAGACTGAAAAGACATAACCACAAGTGACCATAAAGTGACGTGCCCGTATGTGTGTGCTAGCAGAAATATTTGACCTTCATTAGTAAGGACTTTGTCACCCAAACTCCTTATAGACAGACCATTTGTTCATGATAGAGGAGGCTGTTTATGGCAGTGGCATCATGGTTTTTGCTCCATAGCTAAAAGATTCTGACAAATCTACCAAACTCTCTGTGCTGGTATAGGGAGAGGAGGCCGCAATTTTCATCAGTGTCAAGTCTTCAGATTACCTCAGCCCAGTAGAACAATGGAACTGGTAAGAAATCAAGAGATTAAACATGCTAAGGAGACCCTTCCCACAAATGTTTATTTTGATTTCTGAGTTGTGCTTGGTTAAGGTTTTTTGAAGGACAAGGGGAATCCTTTCTTTTGAAGAGCACAGTCAGTATCATGTCAACTCAGCTAATCTTTGACCTGAACATTATACCAAATTTCACAGTAAATATTCTTTTTTAAAAAATAGGTTTGAATTGGGATTGTAAGCAGAACTGCTGAAAAACTGCATCTTTGTCACTGCAAGAATAAAAAGAACTTCACTGCAATTGCTGTGTAACTGAAAATATTTCTTTTCAAAAGTAAGGTACACATCCGGGCACAGAGTCCATAGAATTATTCATCGTTTTTAATACTATTGAAAAACTGAAAAAAAAAAAAAAGAATTTTGGAGAGGTTGTGAAATGGACAAGAAGGGAGAATTTAACAGTCTTCTTGAGTGTTCAGGGCACTGAAGACTTGGTAATATTATCTTCTTTTCCCATACACCTCTGCTAGGAAAACTGTTAGAGCTGGGCTGGAGGACATGTATTCTTTCCTGTAATTAGTAGGATTTTGTTTCTTACTTTACCAATGCACGCCAACCTGTGGATCTGACTTTCAAAGTACTTACTTAATTCTACCTACATCATCTTTATATTCCTAAATGTTACTTCATCCTGTCCTTAAAAACAAGTCATTTGGTTCTTCATGAGAGATGAAACTTGTCACAAGTTATTTCTGTTTTATAGAAAAGTGTCCACAGGAGAGCTGTTCTAGTAACTTACAAATAGAGTCAAGCGTCTTGAATCCTAAATGCTTAAGTACTTCTAAAAAATGCAGTTATGCTCCAAAGTCAGATGAGTGCCTTATGAAAAAAAAAGAAATTTAAAGTACTTTTTTTTTTTTTTGAATGAAAAGGCATATTGAATAGCAAAAAATGTGCTGGATTTTTAGATTTGCAGGAGATAGATAGAATTATTTAAATCTATAAAAGAATTCACATTTTCAGATTTCTGTCATCATTTACTTCATAAACATGATGAAATTCATTTATCTATTCTTGTTTCTATGGTCTAAAGGAAGATAAAAAAAGGACAAGAACTCAATTTTCAGTGAAGATGGAATGGGTATTTGTAATTGTTTCTGAGATCTATTGAATCTTTCTAATCCTCTTACTCTGTCAGCCTTCCATCTGGATGAAAAATAGCTCTGGCTCTGTCTTGGCCCTGCAAATCTTATTAATTTAAAATTGGAAAAAGAGTGACTTACAGGCTTGGAGGAAATGTGAGAAGAGAGGTATCTCTAGTCTTCGTGAGCCACTTAGTTGCTTCTGAGCACTGTGTGTAGATGCAAGTAGAGCAAACACCATCTGTGTCCCATCTGTGAGCATCCAGGTAGAAGGTGTCTGCCAGTGCTGCTTATCCTGGTTACCAGAACATGCAGCGGTGAAAACGTACTCATCCTTTAAATATCTGTGGAATTCCATAGGGATCCTTGCACCTTTCATATCCAATTGAAGGAATGACTAGGTAGTGACCTTAATACAATTTTGCAATTGATATTGAGTAAAATAAACTAAAAAGCAAAAGACTTCAGCTAGAACCATTTCACAAGAGGGTAAGGTCTCTCTTGAACCCACTTTCACCATTCCATGCACATCACTGTGTTTGTATTAGTGGCTATAGTTAAATAAACACTTTAAAACTCACCAACTTTATTTTCATAATCATTTGTCTTTATTGTTCCTGTTAGTAATTAAACTGGATGTTGTGACAGGATTGTGCTACAATCCATGAAGCAAAACCTGATGTTGTTTATTTATTTATTTATTTATTAGAATGGATTCTGGTAATGCCAGTTTGGGAAGGAGAGTTTGGATATGGAAGGCTGTGCAATACAGAGTGCTTGTATAAAAATCTTCCTGTCCTATCCATATCAGAAGCAGGTCAAGAAACCTGAATTGTTTGTGCCTTTAAGTGTTTTGTACTTCTTTAATTTTTTTAGTGAATTAATTACATTTGTAACTTTGTAGGGAGATCTCTTGTGTATGGATACCACAGTCACTTCAGCAGACTTTTTAGATTGTGATCTTATATAAAGCCTTTATTCTTGGTCTTTCTTCCTTTTTCATAATCTAGTAAAAAGTCTATGTTAAGAATTTGTAGGAAGAAAAACAACAAAGAATTTTTCCAATTTCTATTTTTAAAACCAGGGAAATTCTTGTACTTTATTTACAGCAATAATTAAGATATGTGGGACATTTCTATCTGAGAGCCTTCGTGACTTGGCAACCTAAGTGTGTTTTTGGAAGGCTAATGAAGGCAGGGTGGGAGGGAGATCCAGGTGAGCAATTCAAAGGAACAGCTTATTTCACTGGTGGGTTGCTAGAAAGCAAAGCAAATAGACATGGGGGAAGAGAGGGGAATGGGATGCATATGATGAAAGCTTAAAAACCTTATAAAAGAATAAGAAGAGATGAACCAGGTTTTAATAGAAGTTGTAGGCTTAACATTAAGCTTTTTAAATGTTAATGTTCATTAGCATCTGAAAAGGGTTACCAGAAAGAAAAGGGAGTAATAGATTAATATTCTTACTTAGGTAGGTGAAACAAGGGAATACCCATTTTCCTATGCATGAAATAGAAGGGTTTCCTAGGGTTGGAAAGAAAGAAAATGCTCTCACAGACTGGAGAAGAATCTGTGCTTTGAAGATCACAGCTGCAATCAAACTGAAATATTCTACAGTAGTCTTTTTTTTTTTTTTTTTTTTTTTAAGAAGATCTGAACTTTACAGTGCTAAAACAGATATTTTATTAAATTCATAAAAGCAGATGGATTAGAACAGTATGTGTATGAATGTTTAGAGCATAAAACCCTTCAGGAAAGAACTGTTATATAATCTTTTTTCACTTTTCTCTCTGGCATTATTAACTTTACATACATTTTACAAAAAACACCGTGCAGACCTAAATCTTTCACTTTTATAATGGTATGCTGACAGACCTGGCAGTGCCCCATAACATTGTGAAATCTATTTCTGTTGCAGTGATATCGAGGGAAGATTGTAGACACTTCTTATAAATTAGGCAGTTTAATGCTTTATTGTGCTTTATGTAACACTCAGCATTGAGCAACGGGTAAGAATGCCTGTCTGCTAAGAATGCAAAAAAGAAAATGAACAAAAAGATAAAAACAAGACAATATTTCTGGATTTTGCATTACCTTATGACTCTTAACACCCTTTTTCCTTATTCTGAGAAATAACATAAAAATGGAAAAAATAATTTTGTTTATTCTTTACCAAGGCAGTTACAAAAATCTGCTTAAAAATAAATATCTTCAAATGTAGAGTTATGATATACATCTAGAATATATATGTGTGTGTGTAAAAATAAGCTTATATTTTAATATACATTTCCATATACATACGTTTAACTGATTTCACTTGCTGTGCAGTTCTTTAAGAAATCTTTCCAGTTCTCCTGCTCTCCCCATATAGCTTGTATTAAAAACCAAAAGAATAAATGAATCAAAATATTGTACGACTTTTGACAAAATCAGCTTTATTAGTAAAAAGATCCTTTTGTTATTTCATACCCACAGTGCTACTGAAGGCAACATTTTCATCTCCTTATTATAAAGAAAGAGAAAGCAGAGCTATGATATTTTGAATATAGTTAACTTGTGTAAGGAGTGCCTTTTATCATAAAGGCTACCAATACAACAAATCTATCAAAGTAAATATGATTACACATTTGCTTTGCTCATATTAATGTGAATAATCATATCTACTTTGTCACTTTGTTTTGCCAGTAGCTTTGACCATTTCCTATCTTGTAATGTTAGCTCAGAATTCCCTATAAAAGGCAATTGTTTTTCTAAAAGAAAAAAAAAATCTTGGCTTTAGACTACACCTAATTGCCCTTTTAGGAAGAGAAAATAAAATGTAAACATTCTGTATGACTCTATCAACTATAAAAACTTTTTTCTAAGTGTTTTGGGAACAGAGAAGTTTAAATGTAAAGTGGAATATTGAAGTCATTACAGGGAGGGGAAATGGCACTTTCTGGGACAATGCTGGTGTCTGGAACAGGCAGCACTACATAAAATTACTATCTGGGAGAGACATATAATATGCTGACCAGTTTACTTCTCCAACTGCTCACTTGATGTGTTCCAGCACCTGGACAAAGTTTGCAATATTTTTTAAGCCAATGTAACTTTGCCTCAAAATCATTTTGTTCATATAAACAAAAGGAAACACCTTGGGCTGGACTGACCAAGGCCATAAAATGCAACCTGCTCTCCAGCTGTACCCGGGGTGGGAGCTAGGACCAGTGTGAGCTGCAGCCAAAGATGCTTCCTGCAATGATCAGCCAGGTATCCTTTTCTGTGTGCTTCCAGAACTGAGAGATGAAGATTTTTTTTTTTAAGAAATATTTTCTCTAAAAGGATGTATTGTTTTTATTTCTTCCTAAGGGTACTCTTTTTACCTTGTTATTAGGAGTCCATTCAAGTCAAAATTCTAAGGGTTTAATTATTATTATTGGTTATTCTTTTTCTTTAATTATTCTGCCTTGCTGGTAGTTCCAGTGTTTACCTACTGTTGTTCAGTCATCTTTCTGAGCCAAAGATATAAGTCCTACTTTTAGGAGCAGTCTGAGCCCTAACTGTATCATTAGTCTATACGTAAAAATACCCTCCAAACAGGCACATGCCCAGAGCCCTTAGAGATGAAATTCTTTCCACATACTGGGCTACTCACTAGTAATAACACAAAGATCTTGAAAAGTCCATTTGTCAAAAGATTTCAAATTTCAAGTTTGCAGGACGGTCCCATTTAAACCAATGCAATGTAAGATGAGCTTTAGGAGAGCAGTAAGACCAGCTACAAATGCCAGAGCACCTGTGTCCTGGCCATTGATCTGTTCAGTAAATGGCCTCAGACTTAAGAAACTTGTGTATCTTGTGTTCCAACACTGTCTTCATGGAGGCAAGGCTTCATGGAAAGCCTTGGAATGATAGAAACCTTGCTTCACATAAACATGTCCAGGAGCATCAGTTAATGCTGATTTCAGTGTTGTCTTTGAGTATATTCTCTCTGTTAAGCTTTCCTAGACTGGTGGCTGTCTTCAAATATGGATTTGGCAGGTATAGAAGTGTGCCAAACTGTCTGAAACCATCAGCTCATTCACGCAACTGCCTTTCCCTGGCCTTGGCATATATTTCTTGATTTGCAGGTGCCTATGTAATGTAGCAAAGATTCCAGTATCATATATCTGGGGAGGGATTACCTGTTCTACACAATAAAATTCACTGATTTGGGGATCCACTCTTTCCACTTAAAATAATTTACAGTATTATTTTTATTTTTTGTGAAGGGTAATTCTCAGATACAGCTCTGCAGTGAGGAATGTCCCATACATTGGACAGGCCAGTTAATTTCATTGTGTAGAGGACCCAGAAAGCAAAGACAGTGAGAGTCTACAGAAAAGTCTTACCCAAATCAAGCAAGATTTCTTCCAAGGAGTAGTAATAAAACCAGACTAACAGATCATTGCTTCACTGCATTTTTTTAATCTTCTGATTTTCCTTTGAAACAGTAGAACCTTTCCAAGATTCTCTTTGTTCTATTACAGTCCATGCTAAACTGGGATGAAATGGATTCTTTAAAATTTCACAAGTCTCAGCTACATTGGACAATTTTAGAAGAAGTGGACTCCTGTTTGTCTTCCTGCATAGCTCTGTCCCTTTTTCTTTTGTGGCATGTCTCCCATCTCAGTGATAGGGTCAATTCAGCATCGAGGCTGGGCAAGGAGTAAAAGGGAGCCTGGCCTTAGCTAACCAGGCTGGCCATATGAGTATGTTCATGCATGGGTCTAGTGCAATTTGTAACTGCCTGTGTCATTAGTAAATGCGTGTCTCATATAAATGAAGAATAGAAAAGACATTGTGCTGTGTCAAAAGTTTTGTAAGTATGAGTTTGAGATCACCTCATAACTCATAAGTGGAAAAGCCACAAGTGAATTATACAAGTTGTCCCAGCAGGGCACTAACACAGTTACAATAGCACCCCACACAACCGTGCTATCTGAGCGTGCCATGCAGATTTCAGGAAAGAAAGGGAACTATTTTATAAATGTGTTTTAAAGGAGTTAAAAAAAAAAAAATGAAACCATGTCTTTATCCCCCACCTGTGAAGCCAGGTGCTTTATTTATTACAATAACCTGAAAGAGGTATATATTATAATAATAACACTTTAAAACACCTAAAGTGTCTTAAAAACACTTTAGTGGATTTGAAGCCAAAACCCATGAAATACCAGAATTATATGCAAAGCATACATACTTATCAGGAAAAAGTATCCCAGCTCCCCATAGCATGAAGGAACCATTTTCAGATTTATAATGGTCTGGACCGTAAAATCATAAAGTCATTCATTCAGGCTTAGTGCTGCCTTTTTTTTTTGCTTTCAGAGATATGTTAGTTTCATACTTTCTGAATAAAAGGAGATCTTTTTTTCATGCAGAAGAAGTCCTTACATGCTCTAATGGGTACATATGCTCATATGCAGGCTCTCTCCAGTAAATGGTGATTAAACTTTTGGAAGATTTTGTGTGTGAGAATTCAGCTTCTGTGGAGTCTCTGATGGACAAAAATAGCCCCATTTTTGCAGCACATTTGAGGTTGCATTCACATATTAGTCTCTCATGTCTTTCATGTCTTTGTGATATATACAATTATGCTGACTTTTCATGAATTTTGATGCAATAAGTATATACTGCCCAATGCCGCAGATGGTCTTTATTCATACCCTTAGTGGTAATGATGTCACTGAACTGATGCTCAAGATTTGCTCTGAGCAAGGCTTTGTAAGGGGCAATTAGCCTACTTCTAATCCATTCTTTGTATTTTAGATGGTTTTGCAAAATGGCTTGGAGCAGTTTGTTTTTTGACACACGCCCCATCAGAGTGAAGAAAGTAGCTGCCTTGTCTGAGTGATAAGTATTTGACAATTCTATAAGACTTTAATACTTGAGATTGTATCCTGTCGTTTTATTTCAGGAAAGGGACAAAAGCAGCCTAGTTGATTGACCCGGTGCCTTGAAACAATATCTAGAGTGTGCCTGCCTTTTGCAGCTTTGCAGTGGGGTAGTAACAGCAATTGTATGGTAGTTGCTTACTTTTGTTTGTAGTCAGATGCCTCTTGCAATCTAGACTGTCTATTTTGGTCTTCCAGAGACTGCTTTAATTTTTGCTATCCTCAGTGTGACATGGTGCTTCCTACAGCAGGCTGCTGAGATAGCAGAATTTTTCTATTATTTCAAGGTATATTAAGGTCTCAACACCTCTTTTAGCAGGGAGTGGACTAGAACAGGCATTTGTTTTTCTTATGCTTATGGTCAGATTTAACCACTTGGCAGCTTGGTCAAAATGCACAGAAATATGATGAACATATACAAGCGCTCACAACTCACTTGCCATGATCAGTAGTGTCTGGAATACAGACTAGCAGCTCTGGAGCAGCACAGTCTCCGACATCTATGCAAAATTGAATGAAGAAGCTTTTGTCATTGTCCCTAAATGCTTTACAGAACTGTCCCTAAATACAAATACAGTGCCATTTTTGGCAGTCAGGGAATCTGACTTGCTGCTTAGACTGTGGATCCTCACCACCACATCGTCAAAAGATAAGCAAACAACATTCTCGAGACTGGTGTGGGCAGCTCAAGTTTCACAGAGACCTCAAGGGATCTTCAGGGCTGACAGAATCAAAGGCTTTGGTCAGATCAGCTATGAGTGCATAAATATTTTCATTCCATTCTTTAAAATTTTCTTACATCTGTCCAGCTGTAGGAATCATATCAACCAGACTGTAATGCACATGGACTTGCAGGAAGGTTTTTTTTTTTTTTTTTTTTTTTTTTTTTTTTTTTGACAGCTCCACTGCTGAAAGATTTTTTGGAAAGGTTTTTCCAGGAAACTGAGAAGCAAGTTAGTCCAACATTTATCCCAGCATGATTGGTGACCTTTTTGTTTGCAGAGGTCAATGACGCTGGCGTGCTTGAAGTCCCCAGTCATTATCCCTTATTTAATCTCATCTTGGGGTCAACAACTGTCTAGTCTTCTGACTAGGTGGTGATCACTGTGAGTAACTAACTTCTTAAGAATAACATCAGACCTCACTGTATCGATCAGCAGCATCTGTGTAACCTCCTAAAGAAGCTGCAGAATGGATGATGCTTTGCTTGTTAGCTCCTAAGTGGAGCTGTGGAATTTTATTGTAAGCTTCATTAGAGCAAACACATCAACAATTTAACAAAGCATGAAAATATCTGCATGAGTGATACACTATTTCATATTTGCTCTTAACAAAACCTGTCCATCTTCACCAAAGAGATGAAAAATGTACTGATTTTAGGGCAACAGACTGTTCTTGTATGCTTTAGAAATGTGTGACTTTTTTCTGATCTATAACTTGATGAAATTCTACCCACGTCTTCTACCCACCATGTGTCTTTCTTGACATGCAGCCCTGCTTGTTTCCTGTTTGTGAGATAAGCAGCTTTCCTGTTTGCCAATCTGGGGGCTATTTCTTTCTTTCTTTTTTCATTTTTTTTCTTTTTTTTTTAATATATACATAGCAGTTAATAGATGTTTGAAATATTCCTAGTTTGATCAAAATAATTTTAATGATGGCATTTGACAGAAGTAAAATCCCCTGTGAAAGCAGTTCATAAGCACCTGTGAGTCTTTTCTATCCTAGTCAGCATCTTTTGATCTGTTTTTGTAGCGGAACGATGAAGAGATTCAGCTTGGTCTCTTCTCTCCTATTCTTGTGTGGTCTCTTCATAATATTTTCCATTTTCAAGTAATGCAAGAGTTAGTCTTCTAAAGAGTAGATAGCTGTAAAATATGACAGCTACAGCCACTTGCAACCAGCTTTTTACTGGACTGTGGTGGGACCACCCCTGCACGTCCTGGCCCTCTCTGACAGAGCAAATATCAAGCCGTTGCAATGAGCAAGTGCTTAGAACATGGATGCTCACACACACTGTCCGTTGTCGATGTAGCGTCTCTGATTGCCACCATATAGTCTTACTTGTAAGATGACAGGTGCATGTTCCTTGGGAACATGTGCTTCCCTCAAACACTGAAGTCTTGGCAATACATGTCATTAAAATCTCTCAGTGTGATGAGACTTCGTTGTTTCAAGAATTTGAGGTAATTACGTTCTCGTGCTACAGACTGAAGTACTCTTTGATTGTTGCAAGCCTGTTCATTGGTATTAGTAATGAAATGACAACATCATAAGAAGACTAATCTTAATTCCACCAAGTCAGCTTTGGACTCCATTGGGAAGCGAATCCAACTCACAGGGAATGCATATGGCAAGATCTGCTCAAGATAACTAATTTCTCACTTGCTCATTCAGTGAAAGTAGAATTAGCTCAAATTCTTCCAAATGGAGCTTTACTAGGAAGGCAAGTTTTGTCACAGGCTGCTATGTCACTGTTGGAATATTTTCTCAAAGGCTACTATGTCAGCAGTCAGCCTGAAAGTCCAGAAGTTTCATAAATTTTTGAAGTCCTGCATCAGTATCAGTAAGTGCTCCAACTTTCCATGTCTGAGTGCAAGGAAAGTTGCAAACTCTCACTTAAACTAAAGTTTGTAGCTGTTACCTCTGCTCCATGTACCGCACTATTCTTTCTTTCTCCTATGGCTTTCAGTAGCTGAGGTTTGGACACAAAACTGCTGAAGGGCTACGCAGTTAAGTGGTTGTAGTGAAAAAGGCCTGTGCAGTAAGGATCCCAGTCACCCAGCTCTGCTCTTTTGTCGCTTTGTTGTCTGTAGTTGAGTGGAAAATGATGGTAGAAATCCCCTGAATGTGGCTGATAAACACAATGTGTCTGGGCTTCATACCAAAACATCCTTCTTCTCAAATTAAGCACACCTTGTTTTTGTTTCTGAAAGAGCAAAACACTTGAGAGCAGGGCATTAAATGAAATGTGATCAACTGTTGTGCTCTGGTACTTGTCTGTAGTTTCACTGGCTTGTGTGAAGCTGTGGCTGTAGCTTGCTGTTCCTCGCTTTGGGGCCAACAATATTGCAATGAGATACAAAAAACACTCATTTCTGACAACTGATGCTGATGGATACATGGAATATATTGGGAACTGTCTAATTTTTTTAAGGGTTCTCCAAAAAGCACTTTCCATTTTCTCTCTCAAAGACAGAGGAAGGAACTGCTACCAGAATTGATTTGCTGCAGGTCTGGAGTTAGAGGAAAAATACATACCACTTGCTTAACTGTAATATACATACTGCATATTTGCGATGCATGAAACATATTGGTTATAAAAACGGTAGCAAACAAAATATGCAACCAACCAGATCAAAGAGAGAATAATTCCATGGAAAACATGGCCAAAGGGTAGCTTGACTATTCCAAAGACAATTTCAGAGATAAACTGACAACAAATAGAGTGAACATGTAGCAGGAACAGCTAATTCTAACCTGAGGGAACAGGACACTGGCTGCTTTGCTCTGAGTTTGCTTACTGTCTGTGTTTGGTAAACCAAAACTGATCTTCAATAATACAAAAATATTAACCCAACTGCCCTTATCTACATAAATTATTAACTTATGAGGACTTTTCTTTTTGCATGTATAATATTTTACTGTTTCTTCTCATATGACCAATACATATTCTTCTAGCAAATTCAACATATATTCCTTATAGAGGACCGTTGCATTTCATTTGAT
>NW_028289268.1:0-17403 GCF_059628265.1 Tinamus guttatus | reverse complement strand
TCACTAGCACCAACGGCCTGCTAAAGCGTTTCGCAGAAAACACCAAGGAACCTGTTTCTCACTCCAAGCACAAAGCGTGCGCAGCACGAGTCTTGGCACAGCAAAACACTTCCTTTGGCATGCCCTTTGCAGCCTCACTCCAAACGGGGCTCTCCGCTTCATCCATCCCCTGACTCCATACTAGCACCAACGGCCTGCTAAAGCGTTTCGCAGAAAACACCAAGGAACCTGTTTCTCACTCCAAGCACAAAGCGTGCGCAGCACGAGTCTTGGCACAGCAAAACACTTCCTTTGGCATGCCCTTTGCAGCCTCACTCCAAACGGGGCTCTCCGCTTCATCCATCCCCTGACTCCATACTAGCACCAACGGGCCTGCTAAAGCGTTTCGCAGAAAACACCAAGGAACCTGTTTCTCACTCCAAGCACAAAGCGTGCGCAGCACGAGTCTTGGCACAGCAAAACACTTCCTTTGGCATGCCCTTTGCAGCCTCACTCCAAACGGGGCTCTCCGCTTCATCCATCCCCTGACTCCATACTAGCACCAACGGGCTGCTAAAGCGTTTCGCAGAAAACACCAAGGAACCTGTTTCTCACTCCAAGCACAAAGCGTGCGCAGCACGAGTCTTGGCACAGCAAAACACTTCCTTTGGCATGCCCTTTGCAGCCTCACTCCAAACGGGGCTCTCCGCTTCATCCATCCCCTGACTCCATACTAGCACCAACGGCCTGCTAAAGCGTTTCGCAGAAAACACCAAGGAACCTGTTTCTCACTCCAACCACAAAGCGTGCGCAGCACGAGTCTTGGCACAGCAAAACACTTCCTTTGGCATGCCCTTTGCAGCCTCACTCCAAACGGGGCTCTCCGCTTCATCCATCCCCTGACTCCATACTAGCACCAACGGCCTGCTAAAGCGTTTCGCAGAAAACACCAAGGAACCTGTTTCTCACTCCAACCACAAAGCGTGCGCAGCACGAGTCTTGGCACAGCAAAACACTTCCTTTGGCATGCCCTTTGCAGCCTCACTCCAAACGGGGCTCTCCGCTTCATCCATCCCCTGACTCCATACTAGCACCAACGGGCTGCTAAAGCGTTTCGCAGAAAACACCAAGGAACCTGTTTCTCACTCCAACCACAAAGTGTGCGCAGCACGAGTCTTGGCACAGCAAAACACTTCCTTTGGCATGCCCTTTGCAGCCTCACTCCAAACGGGGCTCTCCGCTTCATCCATCCCCTGACTCCATACTAGCACCAACGGACTGCTAAAGCGTTTCGCAGAAAACACCAAGGAACCTGTTTCTCACTCCAACCACAAAGCGTGCACAGCACGAGTCTTGGCACAGCAAAACACTTCCTTTGGCATGCCCTTTGCAGCTTCACTCCAAACGGGGCTCTCCGCTTCATCCATCCCCTGACTCCATACTAGCACCAACGGGCTGCTAAAGCGTTTCGCAGAAAACACCAAGGAACCTGTTTCTCACTCCAAGCACAAAGCGTGCGCAGCACGAGTCTTGGCACAGCAAAACACTTCCTTTGGCATGCCCTTTGCAGCCTCACTCCAAACGGGGCTCTCCGCTTCATCCATCCCCTGACTCCATACTAGCACCAACGGGCTGCGTTTCTGCGTTTCGCAGAAAACACCAAGGAACCTGTTTCTCACTCCAAGCACAAAGCGTGCGCAGCACGAGTCTTGGCACAGCAAAACACTTCCTTTGGCATGCCCTTTGCAGCCTCACTCCAAACGGGGCTCTCCGCTTCATCCATCCCCTGACTCCATACTAGCACCAACGGCCTGCTAAAGCGTTTCGCAGAAAACACCAAGGAACCTGTTTCTCACTCCAAGCACAAAGCGTGCGCAGCACGAGTCTTGGCACAGCAAAACACTTCCTTTGGCATGCCCTTTGCAGCCTCACTCCAAACGGGGCTCTCCGCTTCATCCATCCCCTGACTCCATACTAGCACCAACGGGCTGCTAAAGCGTTTCGCAGAAAACACCAAGGAACCTGTTTCTCACTCCAAGCACAAAGCGTGCGCAGCACGAGTCTTGGCACAGCAAAACACTTCCTTTGGCATGCCCTTTGCAGCCTCACTCCAAACGGGGCTCTCCGCTTCATCCATCCCCTGACTCCATACTAGCACCAACGGCCTGCTAAAGCGTTTCGCAGAAAACACCAAGGAACCTGTTTCTCACTCCAAGCACAAAGCGTGCGCAGCACGAGTCTTGGCACAGCAAAACACTTCCTTTGGCATGCCCTTTGCAGCCTCACTCCAAACGGGGCTCTCCGCTTCATCCATCCCCTGACGCCATACTAGCACCAACGGGCTGCTAAAGCGTTTCGCAGAAAACACCAAGGAACCTGTTTCTCACTCCAAGCACAAAGCGTGCGCAGCACGAGTCTTGGCACAGCAAAACACTTCTCTTGGCATGCCCTTTGCAGCCTCACTCCAAACGGGGCTCTCCGCTTCATCCATCCCCTGACTCCATACTAGCACCAACGGGCTGCTAAAGCGTTTCGCAGAAAACACCAAGGAACCTGTTTCTCACTCCAACCACAAAGCGTGCGCAGCACGAGTCTTGGCACAGCAAAACACTTCCTTTGGCATGCCCTTTGCAGCCTCACTCCAAACGGGGCTCTCCGCTTCATCCATCCCCTGACTCCATACTAGCACCAACGGGCTGCTAAAGCGTTTCGCAGAAAACACCAAGGAACCTGTTTCTCACTCCAAGCACAAAGCGTGCGCAGCACGAGTCTTGGCACAGCAAAACACTTCCTTTGGCATGCCCTTTGCAGCCTCACTCCAAACGGGGCTCTCCGCTTCATCCATCCCCTGACTCCATACTAGCACCAACAGGCTGCTAAAGCGTTTCGCAGAAAACACCAAGGAACCTGTTTCTCACTCCAAGCACAAAGCGTGCACAGCACGAGTCTTGGCACAGCAAAACACTTCCTTTGGCATGCCCTTTGCAGCCTCACTCCAAACGGGGCTCTCCGCTTCATCCATCCCCTGACTCCATACTAGCACCAACGACTGCTAAAGCGTTTCGCAGAAAACACCAAGGAACCTGTTTCTCACTCCAACCACAAAGTGTGCGCAGCACGAGTCTTGGCACAGCAAAACACTTCCTTTGGCATACCCTTTGCAGCCTCACTCCAAACGGGGCTCTCCGCTTCATCCATCCCCTGACTCCATTCTAGCACCAACAGGCTGCTAAAGCGTTTCGCAGAAAACACCAAGGAACCTGTTTCTCACTCCAAGCACAAAGCGTGCACAGCACGAGTCTTGGCACAGCAAAACACTTCCTTTGGCATGCCCTTTGCAGCCTCACTCCAAACGGGGCTCTCCGCTTCATCCATCCCCTGACTCCATACTAGCACCAACGGGCTGCTAAAGCGTTTCGCAGAAAACACCAAGGAACCTGTTTCTCACTCCAAGCACAAAGCGTGCGCAGCACGAGTCTTGGCACAGCAAAACACTTCCTTTGGCATGCCCTTTGCAGCCTCACTCCAAACGGGGCTCTCCGCTTCATCCATCCCCTGACTCCATACTAGCACCAACGGCCTGCTAAAGCGTTTCGCAGAAAACACCAAGGAACCTGTTTCTCACTCCAAGCACAAAGCGTGCGCAGCACGAGTCTTGGCACAGCAAAACACTTCCTTTGGCATGCCCTTTGCAGCCTCACTCCAAACGGGGCTCTCCGCTTCATCCATCCCCTGACTCCATACTAGCACCAACGGGCTGCTAAAGCGTTTCGCAGAAAACACCAAGGAACCTGTTTCTCACTCCAAGCACAAAGCGTGCGCAGCACGAGTCTTGGCACAGCAAAACACTTCCTTTGGCATGCCCTTTGCAGCCTCACTCCAAACGGGGCTCTCCGCTTCATCCATCCCCTGACTCCATACTAGCACCAACAGGCTGCTAAAGCGTTTCGCAGAAAACACCAAGGAACCTGTTTCTCACTCCAAGCACAAAGCGTGCGCAGCACGAGTCTTGGCACAGCAAAACACTTCCTTTGGCATGCCCTTTGCAGCCTCACTCCAAACGGGGCTCTCCGCTTCATCCATCCCCTGACGCCATACTAGCACCAACGGGCTGCTAAAGCGTTTCGCAGAAAACACCAAGGAACCTGTTTCTCACTCCAAGCACAAAGCGTGCGCAGCACGAGTCTTGGCACAGCAAAACACTTCCTTTGGCATGCCCTTTGCAGCCTCACTCCAAACGGGGCTCTCCGCTTCATCCATCCCCTGACTCCATACTAGCACCAACGGGCTGCTAAAGCGTTTCGCAGAAAACACCAAGGAACCTGTTTCTCACTCCAACCACAAAGCGTGCGCAGCACGAGTCTTGGCACAGCAAAACACTTCCTTTGGCATGCCCTTTGCAGCCTCACTCCAAACGGGGCTCTCCGCTTCATCCATCCCCTGACTCCATACTAGCACCAACGGCCTGCTAAAGCGTTTCGCAGAAAACACCAAGGAACCTGTTTCTCACTCCAACCACAAAGCGTGCGCAGCACGAGTCTTGGCACAGCAAAACACTTCCTTTGGCATGCCCTTTGCAGCCTCACTCCAAACGGGGCTCTCCGCTTCATCCATCCCCTGACTCCATACTAGCACCAACGGGCTGCTAAAGCGTTTCGCAGAAAACACCAAGGAACCTGTTTCTCACTCCAACCACAAAGTGTGCGCAGCACGAGTCTTGGCACAGCAAAACACTTCCTTTGGCATGCCCTTTGCAGCCTCACTCCAAACGGGGCTCTCCGCTTCATCCATCCCCTGACTCCATACTAGCACCAACGGGCTGCGTTTCTGCGTTTCGCAGAAAACACCAAGGAACCTGTTTCTCACTCCAAGCACAAAGCGTGCACAGCACGAGTCTTGGCACAGCAAAACACTTCCTTTGGCATGCCCTTTGCAGCTTCACTCCAAACGGGGCTCTCCGCTTCATCCATCCCCTGACTCCATACTAGCACCAACGGGCTGCTAAAGCGTTTCGCAGAAAACACCAAGGAACCTGTTTCTCACTCCAAGCACAAAGCGTGCGCAGCACGAGTCTTGGCACAGCAAAACACTTCCTTTGGCATGCCCTTTGCAGCCTCACTCCAAACGGGGCTCTCCGCTTCATCCATCCCCTGACTCCATACTAGCACCAACGGGCTGCGTTTCTGCGTTTCGCAGAAAACACCAAGGAACCTGTTTCTCACTCCAAGCACAAAGCGTGCGCAGCACGAGTCTTGGCACAGCAAAACACTTCCTTTGGCATGCCCTTTGCAGCCTCACTCCAAACGGGGCTCTCCGCTTCATCCATCCCCTGACTCCATACTAGCACCAACGGGCTGCTAAAGCGTTTCGCAGAAAACACCAAGGAACCTGTTTCTCACTCCAAGCACAAAGCGTGCGCAGCACGAGTCTTGGCACAGCAAAACACTTCCTTTGGCATGCCCTTTGCAGCCTCACTCCAAACGGGGCTCTCCGCTTCATCCATCCCCTGACTCCATACTAGCACCAACGGGCTGCTAAAGCGTTTCGCAGAAAACACCAAGGAACCTGTTTCTCACTCCAAGCACAAAGCGTGCGCAGCACGAGTCTTGGCACAGCAAAACACTTCCTTTGGCATGCCCTTTGCAGCCTCACTCCAAACGGGGCTCTCCGCTTCATCCATCCCCTGACTCCATACTAGCACCAACGGGCTGCTAAAGCGTTTCGCAGAAAACACCAAGGAACCTGTTTCTCACTCCAAGCACAAAGTGTGCGCAGCACGAGTCTTGGCACAGCAAAACACTTCCTTTGGCATGCCCTTTGCAGCCTCACTCCAAACGGAGCTCTCCGCTTCATCCATCCCCTGACTCCATACTAGCACCAACGGGCTGCTAAAGCATTTCGCAGAAAACACCAAGGAACCTGTTTCTCACTCCAAGCACAAAGCGTGCGCAGCACGAGTCTTGGCACAGCAAAACACTTCCTTTGGCATGCCCTTTGCAGCTTCACTCCAAACGGGGCTCTCTGCTTCATCCATCCCCTGACTCCATACTAGCACCAACGGGCTGCTAAAGCGTTTCGCAGAAAACACCAAGGAACCTGTTTCTCACTCCAAGCACAAAGCGTGCACAGCACGAGTCTTGGCACAGCAAAACACTTCCTTTGGCATGCCCTTTGCAGCTTCACTCCAAACGGGGCTCTCCGCTTCATCCATCCCCTGACTCCATACTAGCACCAACGGGCTGCTAAAGCGTTTCGCAGAAAACACCAAGGAACCTGTTTCTCACTCCAAGCACAAAGCGTGCGCAGCACGAGTCTTGGCACAGCAAAACACTTCCTTTGGCATGCCCTTTGCAGCCTCACTCCAAACGGGGCTCTCCGCTTCATCCATCCCCTGACTCCATACTAGCACCAACGGCCTGCTAAAGCGTTTCGCAGAAAACACCAAGGAACCTGTTTCTCACTCCAAGCACAAAGCGTGCGCAGCACGAGTCTTGGCACAGCAAAACACTTCCTTTGGCATGCCCTTTGCAGCCTCACTCCAAACGGGGCTCTCCGCTTCATCCATCCCCTGACTCCATACTAGCACCAACGGGCTGCTAAAGCGTTTCGCAGAAAACACCAAGGAACCTGTTTCTCACTCCAAGCACAAAGCGTGCGCAGCACGAGTCTTGGCACAGCAAAACACTTCCTTTGGCATGCCCTTTGCAGCCTCACTCCAAACGGGGCTCTCCGCTTCATCCATCCCCTGACTCCATACTAGCACCAACGGGCTGCTAAAGCGTTTCGCAGAAAACACCAAGGAACCTGTTTCTCACTCCAAGCACAAAGCGTGCGCAGCACGAGTCTTGGCACAGCAAAACACTTCCTTTGGCATGCCCTTTGCAGCCTCACTCCAAACGGGGCTCTCCGCTTCATCCATCCCCTGACGCCATACTAGCACCAACGGGCTGCTAAAGCGTTTCGCAGAAAACACCAAGGAACCTGTTTCTCACTCCAAGCACAAAGCGTGCGCAGCACGAGTCTTGGCACAGCAAAACACTTCCTTTGGTATGCCCTTTGCAGCCTCACTCCAAACGGGGCTCTCCGCTTCATCCATCCCCTGACTCCATACTAGCACCAACGGGCTGCTAAAGCGTTTCGCAGAAAACACCAAGGAACCTGTTTCTCACTCCAACCACAAAGCGTGCGCAGCACGAGTCTTGGCACAGCAAAACACTTCCTTTGGCATGCCCTTTGCAGCCTCACTCCAAACGGGGCTCTCCGCTTCATCCATCCCCTGACTCCATACTAGCACCAACGGCCTGCTAAAGCGTTTCGCAGAAAACACCAAAGAACCTGTTTCTCACTCCAACCACAAAGCGTGCGCAGCACGAGTCTTGGCACAGCAAAACACTTCCTTTGGCATGCCCTTTGCAGCCTCACTCCAAACGGGGCTCTCCGCTTCATCCATCCCCTGACTCCATACTAGCACCAACGGGCTGCTAAAGCGTTTCGCAGAAAACACCAAGGAACCTGTTTCTCACTCCAACCACAAAGTGTGCGCAGCACGAGTCTTGGCACAGCAAAACACTTCCTTTGGCATGCCCTTTGCAGCCTCACTCCAAACGGGGCTCTCCGCTTCATCCATCCCCTGACTCCATACTAGCACCAACAGGCTGCTAAAGCGTTTCGCAGAAAACACCAAGGAACCTGTTTCTCACTCCAAGCACAAAGCGTGCACAGCACGAGTCTTGGCACAGCAAAACACTTCCTTTGGCATGCCCTTTGCAGCCTCACTCCAAACGGGGCTCTCCGCTTCATCCATCCCCTGACTCCATACTAGCACCAACGGGCTGCTAAAGCGTTTCGCAGAAAACACCAAGGAACCTGTTTCTCACTCCAAGCACAAAGCGTGCGCAGCACGAGTCTTGGCACAGCAAAACACTTCCTTTGGCATGCCCTTTGCAGCTTCACTCCAAACGGGGCTCTCTGCTTCATCCATCCCCTGACTCCATACTAGCACCAACGGACTGCTAAAGCGTTTCGCAGAAAACACCAAGGAACCTGTTTCTCACTCCAAGCACAAAGCGTGCGCAGCACGAGTCTTGGCACAGCAAAACACTTCCTTTGGCATGCCCTTTGCAGCTTCACTCCAAACGGGGCTCTCCGCTTCATCCATCCCCTGACTCCATACTAGCACCAACGGGCTGCTAAAGCGTTTCGCAGAAAACACCAAGGAACCTGTTTCTCACTCCAAGCACAAAGCGTGCGCAGCACGAGTCTTGGCACAGCAAAACACTTCCTTTGGCATGCCCTTTGCAGCCTCACTCCAAACGGGGCTCTCCGCTTCATCCATCCCCTGACTCCATACTAGCACCAACGGGCTGCGTTTCTGCGTTTCGCAGAAAACACCAAGGAACCTGTTTCTCACTCCAAGCACAAAGCGTGCGCAGCACGAGTCTTGGCACAGCAAAACACTTCCTTTGGCATGCCCTTTGCAGCCTCACTCCAAACGGGGCTCTCCGCTTCATCCATCCCCTGACTCCATACTAGCACCAACGGGCTGCTAAAGCGTTTCGCAGAAAACACCAAGGAACCTGTTTCTCACTCCAAGCACAAAGCGTGCGCAGCACGAGTCTTGGCACAGCAAAACACTTCCTTTGGCATGCCCTTTGCAGCCTCACTCCAAACGGGGCTCTCCGCTTCATCCATCCCCTGACTCCATACTAGCACCAACGGGCTGCTAAAGCGTTTCGCAGAAAACACCAAGGAACCTGTTTCTCACTCCAAGCACAAAGTGTGCGCAGCACGAGTCTTGGCACAGCAAAACACTTCCTTTGGCATGCCCTTTGCAGCCTCACTCCAAACGGAGCTCTCCGCTTCATCCATCCCCTGACTCCATACTAGCACCAACGGCCTGCTAAAGCGTTTCGCAGAAAACACCAAGGAACCTGTTTCTCACTCCAAGCACAAAGCGTGCGCAGCACGAGTCTTGGCACAGCAAAACACTTCCTTTGGCATGCCCTTTGCAGCCTCACTCCAAACGGGGCTCTCCGCTTCATCCATCCCCTGACGCCATACTAGCACCAACGGGCTGCTAAAGCGTTTCGCAGAAAACACCAAGGAACCTGTTTCT
This sequence comes from Tinamus guttatus, assembly GCF_059628265.1. Taxonomy (NCBI): domain Eukaryota; kingdom Metazoa; phylum Chordata; class Aves; order Tinamiformes; family Tinamidae; genus Tinamus; species Tinamus guttatus. Next base: position 8,309 of record NW_028289268.1, on the reverse strand, counting down.
CACTCCAAGCACAAAGCGTGCGCAGCACGAGTCTTGGCACAGCAAAACACTTCCTTTGGTATGCCCTTTGCAGCCTCACTCCAAACGGGGCTCTCCGCTTCATCCATCCCCTGACTCCATACTAGCACCAACGGGCTGCTAAAGCGTTTCGCAGAAAACACCAAGGAACCTGTTTCTCACTCCAACCACAAAGCGTGCGCAGCACGAGTCTTGGCACAGCAAAACACTTCCTTTGGCATGCCCTTTGCAGCCTCACTCCAAACGGGGCTCTCCGCTTCATCCATCCCCTGACTCCATACTAGCACCAACGGCCTGCTAAAGCGTTTCGCAGAAAACACCAAGGAACCTGTTTCTCACTCCAACCACAAAGCGTGCGCAGCACGAGTCTTGGCACAGCAAAACACTTCCTTTGGCATGCCCTTTGCAGCCTCACTCCAAACGGGGCTCTCCGCTTCATCCATCCCCTGACTCCATACTAGCACCAACGGGCTGCTAAAGCGTTTCGCAGAAAACACCAAGGAACCTGTTTCTCACTCCAACCACAAAGTGTGCGCAGCACGAGTCTTGGCACAGCAAAACACTTCCTTTGGCATGCCCTTTGCAGCCTCACTCCAAACGGGGCTCTCCGCTTCATCCATCCCCTGACTCCATACTAGCACCAACAGGCTGCTAAAGCGTTTCGCAGAAAACACCAAGGAACCTGTTTCTCACTCCAAGCACAAAGCGTGCACAGCACGAGTCTTGGCACAGCAAAACACTTCCTTTGGCATGCCCTTTGCAGCCTCACTCCAAACGGGGCTCTCCGCTTCATCCATCCCCTGACTCCATACTAGCACCAACGGGCTGCTAAAGCGTTTCGCAGAAAACACCAAGGAACCTGTTTCTCACTCTAACCACAAAGCGTGCGCAGCACGAGTCTTGGCACAGCAAAACACTTCCTTTGGCATGCCCTTTGCAGCTTCACTCCAAACGGGGCTCTCTGCTTCATCCATCCCCTGACTCCATACTAGCACCAACGGACTGCTAAAGCGTTTCGCAGAAAACACCAAGGAACCTGTTTCTCACTCCAACCACAAAGCGTGCACAGCACGAGTCTTGGCACAGCAAAACACTTCCTTTGGCATGCCCTTTGCAGCTTCACTCCAAACGGGGCTCTCCGCTTCATCCATCCCCTGACTCCATACTAGCACCAACGGGCTGCTAAAGCGTTTCGCAGAAAACACCAAGGAACCTGTTTCTCACTCCAAGCACAAAGCGTGCGCAGCACGAGTCTTGGCACAGCAAAACACTTCCTTTGGCATGCCCTTTGCAGCCTCACTCCAAACGGGGCTCTCCGCTTCATCCATCCCCTGACTCCATACTAGCACCAACGGGCTGCGTTCTGCGTTTCGCAGAAAACACCAAGGAACCTGTTTCTCACTCCAAGCACAAAGCGTGCGCAGCACGAGTCTTGGCACAGCAAAACACTTCCTTTGGCATGCCCTTTGCAGCCTCACTCCAAACGGGGCTCTCCGCTTCATCCATCCCCTGACTCCATACTAGCACCAACGGGCTGCTAAAGCGTTTCGCAGAAAACACCAAGGAACCTGTTTCTCACTCCAAGCACAAAGCGTGCGCAGCACGAGTCTTGGCACAGCAAAACACTTCCTTTGGCATGCCCTTTGCAGCCTCACTCCAAACGGGGCTCTCCGCTTCATCCATCCCCTGACTCCATACTAGCACCAACGGGCTGCTAAAGCGTTTCGCAGAAAACACCAAGGAACCTGTTTCTCACTCCAAGCACAAAGTGTGCGCAGCACGAGTCTTGGCACAGCAAAACACTTCCTTTGGCATGCCCTTTGCAGCCTCACTCCAAACGGAGCTCTCCGCTTCATCCATCCCCTGACTCCATACTAGCACCAACGGCCTGCTAAAGCATTTCGCAGAAAACACCAAGGAACCTGTTTCTCACTCCAAGCACAAAGCGTGCGCAGCACGAGTCTTGGCACAGCAAAACACTTCCTTTGGCATGCCCTTTGCAGCTTCACTCCAAACGGGGCTCTCCGCTTCATCCATCCCCTGACTCCGTACTAGCACCAACGGGCTGCTTAAGCGTTTCGCAGAAAACACCAAGGAACCTGTTTCTCACTCCAAGCACAAAGCGTGCGCAGCACGAGTCTTGGCACAGCAAAACACTTCCTTTGGCATGCCCTTTGCAGCCTCACTCCAAACGGGGCTCTCCGCTTCATCCATCCCCTGACTCCATACTAGCACCAACGGGCTGCTAAAGCGTTTCGCAGAAAACACCAAGGAACCTGTTTCTCACTCCAAGCACAAAGCGTGCGCAGCACGAGTCTTGGCACAGCAAAACACTTCCTTTGGCATGCCCTTTGCAGCTTCACTCCAAACGGGGCTCTCCGCTTCATCCATCCCCTGACTCCATACTAGCACCAACGGGCTGCTAAAGCGTTTCGCAGAAAACACCAAGGAACCTGTTTCTCACTCCAAGCACAAAGCGTGCGCAGCACGAGTCTTGGCACAGCAAAACACTTCCTTTGGCATGCCCTTTGCAGCCTCACTCCAAACGGGGCTCTCCGCTTCATCCATCCCCTGACTCCATACTAGCACCAACGGGCTGCTAAAGCGTTTCGCAGAAAACACCAAGGAACCTGTTTCTCACTCCAAGCACAAAGCGTGCGCAGCACGAGTCTTGGCACAGCAAAACACTTCCTTTGGCATGCCCTTTGCAGCCTCACTCCAAACGGGGCTCTCCGCTTCATCCATCCCCTGACTCCATACTAGCACCAACGGGCTGCTAAAGCGTTTCGCAGAAAACACCAAGGAACCTGTTTCTCACTCCAAGCACAAAGCGTGCGCAGCACGAGTCTTGGCACAGCAAAACACTTCCTTTGGCATGCCCTTTGCAGCCTCACTCCAAACGGGGCTCTCCGCTTCATCCATCCCCTGACTCCATACTAGCACCAACGGGCTGCTAAAGCGTTTCGCAGAAAACACCAAGGAACCTGTTTCTCACTCCAAGCACAAAGCGTGCGCAGCACGAGTCTTGGCACAGCAAAACACTTCCTTTGGCATGCCCTTTGCAGCCTCACTCCAAACGGGGCTCTCCGCTTCATCCATCCCCTGACGCCATACTAGCACCAACGGGCTGCTAAAGCGTTTCGCAGAAAACACCAAGGAACCTGTTTCTCACTCCAAGCACAAAGCGTGCGCAGCACGAGTCTTGGCACAGCAAAACACTTCTCTTGGCATGCCCTTTGCAGCCTCACTCCAAACGGGGCTCTCCGCTTCATCCATCCCCTGACTCCATACTAGCACCAACGGGCTGCTAAAGCGTTTCGCAGAAAACACCAAGGAACCTGTTTCTCACTCCAAGCACAAAGCGTGCGCAGCACGAGTCTTGGCACAGCAAAACACTTCCTTTGGCATGCCCTTTGCAGCCTCACTCCAAACGGGGCTCTCCGCTTCATCCATCCCCTGACTCCATACTAGCACCAACGGGCTGCTAAAGCGTTTCGCAGAAAACACCAAGGAACCTGTTTCTCACTCCAAGCACAAAGCGTGCGCAGCACGAGTCTTGGCACAGCAAAACACTTCCTTTGGCATGCCCTTTGCAGCCTCACTCCAAACGGGGCTCTCCGCTTCATCCATCCCCTGACTCCATACTAGCACCAACAGGCTGCTAAAGCGTTTCGCAGAAAACACCAAGGAACCTGTTTCTCACTCCAAGCACAAAGCGTGCACAGCACGAGTCTTGGCACAGCAAAACACTTCCTTTGGCATGCCCTTTGCAGCCTCACTCCAAACGGGGCTCTCCGCTTCATCCATCCCCTGACTCCATACTAGCACCAACGGGCTGCTAAAGCGTTTCGCAGAAAACACCAAGGAACCTGTTTCTCACTCCAAGCACAAAGCGTGCACAGCACGAGTCTTGGCACAGCAAAACACTTCCTTTGGCATGCCCTTTGCAGCTTCACTCCAAACGGGGCTCTCCGCTTCATCCATCCCCTGACTCCATACTAGCACCAACGGGCTGCTAAAGCGTTTCGCAGAAAACACCAAGGAACCTGTTTCTCACTCCAAGCACAAAGCGTGCGCAGCACGAGTCTTGGCACAGCAAAACACTTCCTTTGGCATGCCCTTTGCAGCCTCACTCCAAACGGGGCTCTCCGCTTCATCCATCCCCTGACTCCATACTAGCACCAACGGGCTGCGTTTCTGCGTTTCGCAGAAAACACCAAGGAACCTGTTTCTCACTCCAAGCACAAAGCGTGCGCAGCACGAGTCTTGGCACAGCAAAACACTTCCTTTGGCATGCCCTTTGCAGCCTCACTCCAAACGGGGCTCTCCGCTTCATCCATCCCCTGACTCCATACTAGCACCAACGGCCTGCTAAAGCGTTTCGCAGAAAACACCAAGGAACCTGTTTCTCACTCCAAGCACAAAGCGTGCGCAGCACGAGTCTTGGCACAGCAAAACACTTCCTTTGGCATGCCCTTTGCAGCCTCACTCCAAACGGGGCTCTCCGCTTCATCCATCCCCTGACTCCATACTAGCACCAACGGGCTGCGTTTCTGCGTTTCGCAGAAAACACCAAGGAACCTGTTTCTCACTCCAAGCACAAAGCGTGCGCAGCACGAGTCTTGGCACAGCAAAACACTTCTCTTGGCATGCCCTTTGCAGCCTCACTCCAAACGGGGCTCTCCGCTTCATCCATCCCCTGACTCCATACTAGCACCAACGGGCTGCTAAAGCGTTTCGCAGAAAACACCAAGGAACCTGTTTCTCACTCCAACCACAAAGCGTGCGCAGCACGAGTCTTGGCACAGCAAAACACTTCCTTTGGCATGCCCTTTGCAGCCTCACTCCAAACGGGGCTCTCCGCTTCATCCATCCCCTGACTCCATACTAGCACCAACGGGCTGCTAAAGCGTTTCGCAGAAAACACCAAGGAACCTGTTTCTCACTCCAACCACAAAGCGTGCACAGCACGAGTCTTGGCACAGCAAAACACTTCCTTTGGCATGCCCTTTGCAGCTTCACTCCAAACGGGGCTCTCCGCTTCATCCATCCCCTGACTCCATACTAGCACCAACGGGCTGCTAAAGCGTTTCGCAGAAAACACCAAGGAACCTGTTTCTCACTCCAAGCACAAAGCGTGCGCAGCACGAGTCTTGGCACAGCAAAACACTTCCTTTGGCATGCCCTTTGCAGCCTCACTCCAAACGGGGCTCTCCGCTTCATCCATCCCCTGACTCCATACTAGCACCAACGGCTGCTTAAGCGTTTCGCAGAAAACACCAAGGAACCTGTTTCTCACTCCAAGCACAAAGCGTGCGCAGCACGAGTCTTGGCACAGCAAAACACTTCCTTTGGCATGCCCTTTGCAGCCTCACTCCAAACGGGGCTCTCCGCTTCATCCATCCCCTGACTCCATACTAGCACCAACGGGCCTGCTAAAGCGTTTCGCAGAAAACACCAAGGAACCTGTTTCTCACTCCAAGCACAAAGCGTGCGCAGCACGAGTCTTGGCACAGCAAAACACTTCCTTTGGCATGCCCTTTGCAGCCTCACTCCAAACGGGGCTCTCCGCTTCATCCATCCCCTGACTCCATACTAGCACCAACGGGCTGCTAAAGCGTTTCGCAGAAAACACCAAGGAACCTGTTTCTCACTCCAAGCACAAAGCGTGCGCAGCACGAGTCTTGGCACAGCAAAACACTTCCTTTGGCATGCCCTTTGCAGCCTCACTCCAAACGGGGCTCTCCGCTTCATCCATCCCCTGACTCCATACTAGCACCAACGGGCTGCTAAAGCGTTTCGCAGAAAACACCAAGGAACCTGTTTCTCACTCCAACCACAAAGTGTGCGCAGCACGAGTCTTGGCACAGCAAAACACTTCCTTTGGCATGCCCTTTGCAGCCTCACTCCAAACGGGGCTCTCCGCTTCATCCATCCCCTGACTCCATACTAGCACCAACAGGCTGCTAAAGCGTTTCGCAGAAAACACCAAGGAACCTGTGTTTCTCACTCCAAGCACAAAGCGTGCGCAGCACGAGTCTTGGCACAGCAAAACACTTCCTTTGGCATGCCCTTTGCAGCCTCACTCCAAACGGGGCTCTCCGCTTCATCCATCCCCTGACTCCATACTAGCACCAACGGGCTGCTAAAGCGTTTCGCAGAAAACACCAAGGAACCTGTTTCTCACTCCAACCACAAAGCGTGCGCAGCACGAGTCTTGGCACAGCAAAACACTTCCTTTGGCATGCCCTTTGCAGCCTCACTCCAAACGGGGCTCTCTGCTTCATCCATCCCCTGACTCCATACTAGCACCAACGGACTGCTAAAGCGTTTCGCAGAAAACACCAAGGAACCTGTTTCTCACTCCAACCACAAAGCGTGCGCAGCACGAGTCTTGGCACAGCAAAACACTTCCTTTGGCATGCCCTTTGCAGCTTCACTCCAAACGGGGCTCTCCGCTTCATCCATCCCCTGACTCCATACTAGCACCAACGGGCTGCTAAAGCGTTTCGCAGAAAACACCAAGGAACCTGTTTCTCACTCCAAGCACAAAGCGTGCGCAGCACGAGTCTTGGCACAGCAAAACACTTCCTTTGGCATGCCCTTTGCAGCCTCACTCCAAACGGGGCTCTCCGCTTCATCCATCCCCTGACTCCATACTAGCACCAACGGGCTGCGTTTCTGCGTTTCGCAGAAAACACCAAGGAACCTGTTTCTCACTCCAAGCACAAAGCGTGCGCAGCACGAGTCTTGGCACAGCAAAACACTTCCTTTGGCATGCCCTTTGCAGCCTCACTCCAAACGGGGCTCTCCGCTTCATCCATCCCCTGACTCCATACTAGCACCAACGGGCTGCTAAAGCGTTTCGCAGAAAACACCAAGGAACCTGTTTCTCACTCCAAGCACAAAGCGTGCGCAGCACGAGTCTTGGCACAGCAAAACACTTCCTTTGGCATGCCCTTTGCAGCCTCACTCCAAACGGGGCTCTCCGCTTCATCCATCCCCTGACTCCATACTAGCACCAACGGCCTGCTAAAGCGTTTCGCAGAAAACACCAAGGAACCTGTTTCTCACTCCAACCACAAAGCGTGCGCAGCACGAGTCTTGGCACAGCAAAACACTTCCTTTGGCATGCCCTTTGCAGCCTCACTCCAAACGGGGCTCTCCGCTTCATCCATCCCCTGACTCCATACTAGCACCAACGGGCTGCTAAAGCGTTTCGCAGAAAACACCAAGGAACCTGTTTCTCACTCCAAGCACAAAGCGTGCGCAGCACGAGTCTTGGCACAGCAAAACACTTCCTTTGGCATGCCCTTTGCAGCCTCACTCCAAACGGGGCTCTCCGCTTCATCCATCCCCTGACTCCATACTAGCACCAACGGGCTGCTAAAGCGTTTCGCAGAAAACACCAAGGAACCTGTTTCTCACTCCAACAACAAAGCGTGCGCAGCACGAGTCTTGGCACAGCAAAACACTTCCTTTGGCATGCCCTTTGCAGCTTCACTCCAAACGGGGCTCTCCGCTTCATCCATCCCCTGACTCCATACTAGCACCAACGGGCTGCTAAAGCGTTTCGCAGAAAACACCAAGGAACCTGTTTCTCACTCCAAGCACAAAGCGTGCACAGCACGAGTCTTGGCACAGCAAAACACTTCCTTTGGCATGCCCTTTGCAGCTTCACTCCAAACGGGGCTCTCCGCTTCATCCATCCCCTGACTCCATACTAGCACCAACGGGCTGCTAAAGCGTTTCGCAGAAAACACCAAGGAACCTGTTTCTCACTCCAAGCACAAAGCGTGCGCAGCATGAGTCTTGGCACAGCAAAACACTTCCTTTGGCATGCCCTTTGCAGCCTCACTCCAAACGGGGCTCTCCGCTTCATCCATCCCCTATCTCCATACTAGCACCAACGGGCTGCTAAAGCGTTTCGCAGAAAACACCAAGGAACCTGTTTCTCACTCCAAGCACAAAGCGTGCGCAGCACGAGTCTTGGCACAGCAAAACACTTCCTTTGGCATGCCCTTTGCAGCTTCACTCCAAACGGGGCTCGCCGCTTCATCCATCCCCTGACTCCATACTAGCACCAACGGCCTGCTAAAGCGTTTCGCAGAAAACACCAAGGAACCTGTTTCTCACTCCAACCACAAAGCGTGCGCAGCACGAGTCTTGGCACAGCAAAACACTTCCTTTGGCATGCCCTTTGCAGCCTCACTCCAAACGGGGCTCTCCGCTTCATCCATCCCCTGACTCCATACTAGCACCAACAGGCTGCTAAAGCGTTTCGCAGAAAA
>NW_028289267.1:0-22105 GCF_059628265.1 Tinamus guttatus | reverse complement strand
GGGTCTTAGTTAGGTCATTGTCTACCAATTAGGAGCCTTTGTATTTGCATCACTGGTTACTGGAATTATCGTCCGAATGGTGTTCGAATATCGGTACTGCAACGGCCAGCGGAGGGGCGCGCATGCGCAGAGCATCGGGAGCGCTCACTGCTGCCATCCCGTGTCCGAAAATCGGTACTGCAACGGGGGAGGGGGAGGCTGCGCATGCGCAGAACGTCGGGAGGGCTCACTGCTGCCATCCCGTGTCCGAAAATCGGTACTGCAATAGGGAGGAGGAGGCTGCGCATGCGCAGAACGTCGGGAGGGCTCACTGCTGCCATCCCGTGTCCGAATATCGGTACTGCAATGGGGAGGGGGAGGCTGCGCATGCGCAGAGCGTCGGGAGGGCTCACTGCTGCCATCCCGTGTCCGAAAATCGGTACTGCAACGGGGAGGGGGAGGCTGCGCATGCGCAGAACGTCGGGAGCGCTCACTGCTGCCATCCCGTGTCCGAAAATCGGTACTGCAACGGGGAGGGGGAAGGAGGGCATGCGCAGAGCGTCGGGAGCGCTCACTGCTGCCATCCCGTGTCCGAAAGTCGGTACTGCAACGGGGAGGGGAAGGCTGCGCATGCGCAGAGCGTCGGGAGGGCTCACTGCTGCCATCCCGTGTCCGAAAATCGGTACTGCAACGGGGAGGGGGAGGCTGCGCATGCACAGAGCGTCGGGAGCGCTCACTGCTGCCATCCCGTGTCCGAAAATCGGTACTGCAATGGGGAGGGGGAGGCTGCGCATGCGCAGAACGTCGGGAGGGCTCACTGCTGCCATCCCGTGTCCGAAAATCGGTACTGCAATAGGGAGGAGGAGGCTGCGCATGCGCAGAACGTCGGGAGGGCTCACTGCTGCCATCCCGTGTCCGAATATCGGTACTGCAATAGGGAGGGGGAGGCTGCGCATGCGCAGAGCGTCGGGAGGGCTCACTGCTGCCATCCCGTGTCCGAAAATCGGTACGGCCACGGCCGGGGGAGGGTCTTAGTTAGGTCATTGTCTATCAATTAGGAGCCTTTGTATTTGCATCACTGGTTACTAGAATTATCGTCCGAACGGTGTCCGAATATCGGTACCGCAACGGCCAGCGGAGGGGCGCGCATGCGCAGAGCATCGGAGGGCTCACTGCTGCCATCCCGTGTCCGAAAATCGGTACTGCAACGGGGGAGGGGGAGGCTGCGCATGCGCAGAACGTCGGGAGGGCTCACTGCTGCCATCCCGTGTCCGAAAATCGGTACTGCAACGGGGAGGGGGAGGCTGCGCATGCGCAGAACGTCGGGAGGGCTCACTGCTGCCATCCCGTGTCCGAAAATCGGTACTGCAATGGGGAGGGGGAAGCAGGGCATGCGCAGAGCGTCGGGAGCGCTCACTGCTGCCATCGCGTGTCCGAAAATCGGTACTGCAACGGGGAGGGGGAGGCTCCGCATGCGCAGAGCGTCGGGAGCGCTCACTGCTGCCATCGCGTGTACGAAAATCGGTACTGCAACGGGGAGGGGAAGGCTGCGCATGCGCAGAGCGTCGGGAGGGCTCACTGCTGCCATCCCGTGTCCGAAAATCGGTACGGCCACGGCCGGGGGAGGGTCTTAGTTAGGTCATTGTCTATCAATTAGGAGCCTTTGTATTTGCATCACTGGTTACTAGAATTATCGTCCGAACGGTGTCCGAATATCGGTACCGCAACGGCCAGCGGAGGGGCGCGCATGCGCAGAGCATCGAGAGCGCTCACTGCTGCCATCGCGTGTCCGAAAATCGGTACTGCTATGGGGATGGGGAGGCTGCGCATGCACAGAGCATCGGAGGGCTCACTGCTGCCATCCCGTGTCCGAAAATCGGTACTGCAATAGGGAGGAGGAGGCTGCGCATGCGCAGAACGTCGGGAGGGCTCACTGCTGCCATCCCGTGTCCGAAAATCGGTACTGCAACGGGGAGGGGGAGGCTGCGCATGCGCAGAGCGTCGGGAGCGCTCACTGCTGTCATCCCGTGTCCGAAAATCGGTACTGCAATGGGGAGGGGGAGGCTGCGCATGCGCAGAACGTCGGGAGGGCTCACTGCTGCCATCCCGTGTCCGAAAATCGATACTGCAACGGGGAGGGGGAGGCTGCGCATGCGCAGAGCGTCGGGAGCGCTCACTGCTGCCATCCCGTGTCCGAAAATCGGTACTGCAACGGGGGAGGGGGAGCCTGCGCATGCGCAGAACGTCGGGAGGGCTCACTGCTGCCATCCCGTGTCCGAAAATCGGTACTGCAATAGGGAGGGGGAGGCTGCGCATGCGCAGAACGTCGGGAGGGCTCACTGCTGCCATCCCGTGTCCGAAAATCGGTACTGCAATGGGGAGGAGGAGGCTGCGCATGCGCAGAACGTCGGGAGGGCTCACTGCTGCCATCCCGTGTCCGAAAATCGGTACTGCAACGGGGAGGGGGAGGCTGCGCATGCGCAGAGCGTCGGGAGCGCTCACTGCTGCCATCCCGTGTCCGAAAATCGGTACTGCAACGGGGAGGGGGAGGCTGCGCATGCGCAGAACGTCGGGAGGGCTCACTGCTGCCATTCCGTGTCCGAAAATCGGTACGGTCACGGCCGGGGGAGGGTCTTAGTTAGGTCATTGTCTACCAATTAGGAGCCTTTGTATTTGCATCACTGGTTACTAGAATTATCGTCCGAACGGTGTCCGAATATCGGTACTGCAACGGCCAGCGGAGGGGCGCGCATGCGCAGAGCATCGAGAGCGCTCACTGCTGCCATCGCGTGTCCCAAAATCGGTACTGCAATAGCGAGGGGGAGGCTGCGCATGCGCAGAGCATCGGGAGGGCTCACTGCTGCCATCCCGTGTCCGAAAATCGGTACTGCAACGGGGAGGGGGAGGCTCCGCATGCGCAGAGCGTCGGGAGCGCTCACTGCTGCCATCGCGTGTACGAAAATCGGTACTGCAACGGGGAGGGGAAGGCTGCGCATGCGCAGAGCGTCGGGAGGGCTCACTGCTGCCATCCCGTGTCCGAAAATCGGTACGGCCACGGCCGGGGGAGGGTCTTAGTTAGGTCATTGTCTATCAATTAGGAGCCTTTGTATTTGCATCACTGGTTACTAGAATTATCGTCCGAACGGTGTCCGAATATCGGTACCGCAACGGCCAGCGGAGGGGCGCGCATGCGCAGAGCATCGGGAGGGCTCACTGCTGCCATCGCGTGTACGAAAATCGGTACTGCAACGGGGAGGGGGAGGCTGCGCATGCGCAGAGCGTCGGGAGCGCTCACTGCTGCCATCGCGTGTACGAAAATCGGTACTGCAACGGGGAGGGGAAGGCTGCGCATGCGCAGAGCGTCGGGAGGGCTCACTGCTGCCATCCCGTGTCCGAAAATCGGTACGGCCACGGCCGGGGGAGGGTCTTAGTTAGGTCATTGTCTACCAATTAGGAGCCTTTGTATTTGCATCACTGCTTACTAGAATTATCGTCCGAACGGTGTCCGAATATCGGTACTGCAACGGCCAGCGGAGGGGCGCGCATGCGCAGAGCATCGAGAGCGCTCACTGCTGCCATCGCGTGTCCGAAAATCGGTACTGCTATGGGGATGGGGAGGCTGCGCATGCACAGAGCATCGGGAGGGCTCACTGCTGCCATCCCGTGTCCGAAAATCGGTACTGCAACGGGGGAGGGGGAGCCTGCGCATGCGCAGAACGTCGGGAGGGCTCACTGCTGCCATCCCGTGTCCGAAAATCGGTACTGCAATAGGGAGGGGGAGGCTGCGCATGCGCAGAACGTCGGGAGGGCTCACTGCTGCCATCCCGTGTCCGAAAATCGGTACTGCAACGGGGAGGGGGAGGCTGCGCATGCGCAGAGCGTCGGGAGCGCTCACTGCTGCCATCCCGTGTCCGAAAATCGGTACTGCAATGGGGAGGGGGAGGCTGCGCATGCGCAGAACGTCGGGAGGGCTCACTGCTGCCATCCCGTGTCCGAAAATCGGTACTGCAACGGGGAGGGGGAGGCTGCGCATGCGCAGAGCGTCGGGAGCGCTCACTGCTGCCATCCCGTGTCCGAAAATCGGTACTGCAACGGGGAGGGGGAGGCTGCGCATGCGCAGAACGTCGGGAGGGCTCACTGCTGCCATTCCGTGTCCGAAAATCGGTACGGTCACGGCCGGGGGAGGGTCTTAGTTAGGTCATTGTCTACCAATTAGGAGCCTTTGTATTTGCATCACTGGTTACTAGAATTATCGTCCGAACGGTGTCCGAATATCGGTACTGCAACGGCCAGCGGAGGGGCGCGCATGCGCAGAGCATCGAGAGCGCTCACTGCTGCCATCGCGTGTCCCAAAATCGGTACTGCAATAGCGAGGGGGAGGCTGCGCATGCGCAGAGCATCGGGAGGGCTCACTGCTGCCATCCCGTGTCCGAAAATCGGTACTGCAACGGGGGAGGGGGAGGCTGCGCATGCGCAGAACGTCGGGAGGGCTCACTGCTGCCATCCCGTGTCCGAAAATCGGTACTGCAATAGGGAGGGGGAGGCTGCGCATGCGCAGAACGTCGGGAGGGCTCACTGCTGCCATCCCGTGTCCGAAAATCGGTACTGCAACGGGGAGGGGGAGGCTGCGCATGCGCAGAGCGTCGGGAGGGCTCACTGCTGCCATTCCGTGTCCGAAAATCGGTACGGTCACGGCCGGGGGAGGGTCTTAGTTAGGTCATTGTCTACCAATTAGGAGCCTTTGTATTTGCATCACTGGTTACTAGAATTATCGTCCGAACGGTGTCCGAATATCGGTACTGCAACGGCCAGCGGAGGGGCGCGCATGCGCAGAGCATCGAGAGCGCTCACTGCTGCCATCGCGTGTCCGAAAATCGGTACTGCAATAGCGAGGGGGAGGCTGCGCATGCGCAGAGCATCGGGAGGGCTCACTGCTGCCATCCCGTGTCCGAAAATCGGTACTGCAACGGGGGAGGGGGAGGCTGCGCATGCGCAGAACGTCGGGAGGGCTCACTGCTGCCATCCCGTGTCCGAAAATCGGTACTGCAATAGGGAGGGGGAGGCTGCGCATGCGCAGAACGTCGGGAGGGCTCACTGCTGCCATCCCGTGTCCGAAAATCGGTACTGCAACGGGGAGGGGGAGGCTGCGCATGCGCAGAGCGTCGGGAGCGCTCACTGCTGCCATCCCGTGTCCGAAAATCGGTACGGCCACGGCCGGGGGAGGGTCTTAGTTAGGTCATTGTCTACCAATTAGGAGCCTTTGTATTTGCATCACTGGTTACTAGAATTATCGTCCGAACGGTGTCCGAATATCGGTACTGCAACGGCCAGCGGAGGGGCGCGCATGCGCAGAGCATCGAGAGCGCTCATTGCTGCCATCGCGTGTCCGAAAATCGGTACTGCTATGGGGATGGGGAGGCTGCGCATGCGCAGAGCATCGGGAGGGCTCACTGCTGCCATCCCGTGTCCGAAAATCGGTACTGCAACGGGGGAGGGGGAGCCTGCGCATGCGCAGAACGTCGGGAGGGCTCACTGCTGCCATCCCGTGTCCGAAAATCGGTACTGCAATAGGGAGGAGGAGGCTGCGCATGCGCAGAACGTCGGGAGGGCTCACTGCTGCCATCCCGTGTCCGAAAATCGGTACTGCAACGGGGAGGGGGAGGCTGCGCATGCGCAGAGCGTCGGGAGCGCTCACTGCTGCCATCCCGTGTCCGAAAATCGGTACTGCAATGGGGAGGGGGAGGCTGCGCATGCGCAGAACGTCGGGAGGGCTCACTGCTGCCATCCCGTGTCCGAAAATCGATACTGCAACGGGGAGGGGGAGGCTGCGCATGCGCAGAGCGTCGGGAGCGCTCACTGCTGCCATCGCGTGTACGAAAATCGGTACTGCAACGGGGAGGGGAAGGCTGCGCATGCGCAGAGCGTCGGGAGGGCTCACTGCTGCCATCCCGTGTCCGAAAATCGGTACGGCCACGGCCGGGGGAGGGTCTTAGTTAGGTCATTGTCTACCAATTAGGAGCCTTTGTATTTGCATCACTGCTTACTAGAATTATCGTCCGAACGGTGTCCGAATATCGGTACTGCAACGGCCAGCGGAGGGGCGCGCATGCGCAGAGCATCGAGAGCGCTCACTGCTGCCATCGCGTGTCCGAAAATCGGTACTGCTATGGGGATGGGGAGGCTGCGCATGCACAGAGCATCGGGAGGGCTCACTGCTGCCATCCCGTGTCCGAAAATCGGTACTGCAACGGGGGAGGGGGAGCCTGCGCATGCGCAGAACGTCGGGAGGGCTCACTGCTGCCATCCCGTGTCCGAAAATCGGTACTGCAATAGGGAGGGGGAGGCTGCGCATGCGCAGAACGTCGGGAGGGCTCACTGCTGCCATCCCGTGTCCGAAAATCGGTACTGCAACGGGGAGGGGGAGGCTGCGCATGCGCAGAGCGTCGGGAGCGCTCACTGCTGCCATCCCGTGTCCGAAAATCGGTACTGCAATGGGGAGGGGGAGGCTGCGCATGCGCAGAACGTCGGGAGGGCTCACTGCTGCCATCCCGTGTCCGAAAATCGGTACTGCAACGGGGAGGGGGAGGCTGCGCATGCGCAGAGCGTCGGGAGCGCTCACTGCTGCCATCCCGTGTCCGAAAATCGGTACTGCAACGGGGAGGGGGAGGCTGCGCATGCGCAGAACGTCGGGAGGGCTCACTGCTGCCATTCCGTGTCCGAAAATCGGTACGGTCACGGCCGGGGGAGGGTCTTAGTTAGGTCATTGTCTACCAATTAGGAGCCTTTGTATTTGCATCACTGGTTACTAGAATTATCGTCCGAACGGTGTCCGAATATCGGTACTGCAACGGCCAGCGGAGGGGCGCGCATGCGCAGAGCATCGAGAGCGCTCACTGCTGCCATCGCGTGTCCCAAAATCGGTACTGCAATAGCGAGGGGGAGGCTGCGCATGCGCAGAGCATCGGGAGGGCTCACTGCTGCCATCCCGTGTCCGAAAATCGGTACTGCAACGGGGGAGGGGGAGGCTGCGCATGCGCAGAACGTCGGGAGGGCTCACTGCTGCCATCCCGTGTCCGAAAATCGGTACTGCAATAGGGAGGGGGAGGCTGCGCATGCGCAGAACGTCGGGAGGGCTCACTGCTGCCATCCCGTGTCCGAAAATCGGTACTGCAACGGGGAGGGGGAGGCTGCGCATGCGCAGAGCGTCGGGAGGGCTCACTGCTGCCATTCCGTGTCCGAAAATCGGTACGGTCACGGCCGGGGGAGGGTCTTAGTTAGGTCATTGTCTACCAATTAGGAGCCTTTGTATTTGCATCACTGGTTACTAGAATTATCGTCCGAACGGTGTCCGAATATCGGTACTGCAACGGCCAGCGGAGGGGCGCGCATGCGCAGAGCATCGAGAGCGCTCACTGCTGCCATCGCGTGTCCGAAAATCGGTACTGCAATAGCGAGGGGGAGGCTGCGCATGCGCAGAGCATCGGGAGGGCTCACTGCTGCCATCCCGTGTCCGAAAATCGGTACTGCAACGGGGGAGGGGGAGGCTGCGCATGCGCAGAACGTCGGGAGGGCTCACTGCTGCCATCCCGTGTCCGAAAATCGGTACTGCAATAGGGAGGGGGAGGCTGCGCATGCGCAGAACGTCGGGAGGGCTCACTGCTGCCATCCCGTGTCCGAAAATCGGTACTGCAACGGGGAGGGGGAGGCTGCGCATGCGCAGAGCGTCGGGAGCGCTCACTGCTGCCATCCCGTGTCCGAAAATCGGTACGGCCACGGCCGGGGGAGGGTCTTAGTTAGGTCATTGTCTACCAATTAGGAGCCTTTGTATTTGCATCACTGGTTACTAGAATTATCGTCCGAACGGTGTCCGAATATCGGTACTGCAACGGCCAGCGGAGGGGCGCGCATGCGCAGAGCATCGAGAGCGCTCATTGCTGCCATCGCGTGTCCGAAAATCGGTACTGCTATGGGGATGGGGAGGCTGCGCATGCGCAGAGCATCGGGAGGGCTCACTGCTGCCATCCCGTGTCCGAAAATCGGTACTGCAACGGGGGAGGGGGAGCCTGCGCATGCGCAGAACGTCGGGAGGGCTCACTGCTGCCATCCCGTGTCCGAAAATCGGTACTGCAATAGGGAGGAGGAGGCTGCGCATGCGCAGAACGTCGGGAGGGCTCACTGCTGCCATCCCGTGTCCGAAAATCGGTACTGCAACGGGGAGGGGGAGGCTGCGCATGCGCAGAGCGTCGGGAGCGCTCACTGCTGCCATCCCGTGTCCGAAAATCGGTACTGCAACGGGGAGGGGGAGGCTGCGCATGCGCAGAGCGTCGGGAGCGCTCACTGCTGCCATCCCGTGTCCGAAAATCGGTACGGCCACGGCCGGGGGAGGGTCTTAGTTAGGTCATTGTCTATCAATTAGGAGCCTTTGTATTTGCATCACTGGTTACTAGAATTATCGTCCGAACGGTGTCCGAATATCGGTACCGCAACGGCCAGCGGAGGGGCGCGCATGCGCAGAGCATCGGGAGGGCTCACTGCTGCCATCGCGTGTCCGAAAATCGGTACTGCAACGGGGAGGGGGAAGCAGGGCATGCGCAGAGCGTCGGGAGCGCTCACTGCTGCCATCCCGTGTCCGAAAATCGGTACTGCAACGGGGAGGGGGAGGCTGCGCATGCGCAGAACGTCGGGAGCGCTCACTGCTGCCATCCCGTGTCCGAATATCGGTACTGCAACGGGGAAGGGAAAGCAGGGCATGCGCAGAGCGTCGGGAGCGCTCACTGCTGCCATCCCGTGTCCGAAAATCGGTACTGCAATGGGGAGGGGGAGGCTGCGCATGCGCAGAACGTCGGTAGCGCTCACTGCTGCCATCCCGTGTCCGAAAATCGGTACTGCAATAGCGAGGGGGAGGCTGCGCATGCGCAGAACGTCGGGAGCGCTCACTGCTGCCATCCCGTGTCCGAAAATCGGTACTGCAACGGGGAGGGGGAGGCAGCGCATGCGCAGAGCGTCGGGAGGGCTCACTGCTGCCATCCCGTGTGCGAAAATCGATACCCCCACGGCCGGGGGAGTGTCTTAGTTAGATCATTGTCTACCAATTAGGAGCCTTTGTATTTGCATCACTGGTTACTAGAATTATCGTCCGAACGCTGTCCGAATATGGGTACTGCAACGCCCAGCGGAGGGGCGCGCATGCGCAGAGCATCGGGAGCGCTCACTGCTGCCATCCCGTGTCCGAAAATCGGTACTGCAACGGGGAGGGGGAGGCTGCGCATGCGCGGAGCGTCGGGAGCGCTCACTGCTGCCATCCCGTGTCCGAAAATCGGTACTGCGATGGGGGGGGGGACGCTGCGCATGCGCAGAGCGTCGGGAGGGCTCACTGCTGCCATCCCGTGTCCGAAAATCGGTACTGCAACTGGGGGGGTGAGGGTCTTAGTTAGGTCATTGTCTACCAATTAGGAGCCTTTGTATTTGCATCACTGGTTACTGGAATTATCGTCCGAATGGTGTTCGAATATCGGTACTGCAACGGCCAGCGGAGGGGCGCGCATGCGCAGAGCATCGGGAGCGCTCACTGCTGCCATCCCGTGTCCGAAAATCGGTACTGCAACGGGGGAGGGGGAGGCTGCGCATGCGCAGAACGTCGGGAGGGCTCACTGCTGCCATCCCGTGTCCGAAAATCGGTACTGCAATAGGGAGGAGGAGGCTGCGCATGCGCAGAACGTCGGGAGGGCTCACTGCTGCCATCCCGTGTCCGAATATCGGTACTGCAATGGGGAGGGGGAGGCTGCGCATGCGCAGAGCGTCGGGAGGGCTCACTGCTGCCATCCCGTGTCCGAAAATCGGTACTGCAACGGGGAGGGGGAGGCTGCGCATGCGCAGAACGTCGGGAGCGCTCACTGCTGCCATCCCGTGTCCGAAAATCGGTACTGCAACGGGGAGGGGGAAGGAGGGCATGCGCAGAGCGTCGGGAGCGCTCACTGCTGCCATCCCGTGTCCGAAAGTCGGTACTGCAACGGGGAGGGGAAGGCTGCGCATGCGCAGAGCGTCGGGAGGGCTCACTGCTGCCATCCCGTGTCCGAAAATCGGTACTGCAACGGGGAGGGGGAGGCTGCGCATGCACAGAGCGTCGGGAGCGCTCACTGCTGCCATCCCGTGTCCGAAAATCGGTACTGCAATGGGGAGGGGGAGGCTGCGCATGCGCAGAACGTCGGGAGGGCTCACTGCTGCCATCCCGTGTCCGAAAATCGGTACTGCAATAGGGAGGAGGAGGCTGCGCATGCGCAGAACGTCGGGAGGGCTCACTGCTGCCATCCCGTGTCCGAATATCGGTACTGCAATAGGGAGGGGGAGGCTGCGCATGCGCAGAGCGTCGGGAGGGCTCACTGCTGCCATCCCGTGTCCGAAAATCGGTACGGCCACGGCCGGGGGAGGGTCTTAGTTAGGTCATTGTCTATCAATTAGGAGCCTTTGTATTTGCATCACTGGTTACTAGAATTATCGTCCGAACGGTGTCCGAATATCGGTACCGCAACGGCCAGCGGAGGGGCGCGCATGCGCAGAGCATCGGGAGGGCTCACTGCTGCCATCCCGTGTCCGAAAATCGGTACTGCAACGGGGGAGGGGGAGGCTGCGCATGCGCAGAACGTCGGGAGGGCTCACTGCTGCCATCCCGTGTCCGAAAATCGGTACTGCAACGGGGAGGGGGAGGCTGCGCATGCGCAGAACGTCGGGAGGGCTCACTGCTGCCATCCCGTGTCCGAAAATCGGTACTGCAATGGGGAGGGGGAAGCAGGGCATGCGCAGAGCGTCGGGAGCGCTCACTGCTGCCATCGCGTGTCCGAAAATCGGTACTGCAACGGGGAGGGGGAGGCTCCGCATGCGCAGAGCGTCGGGAGCGCTCACTGCTGCCATCGCGTGTACGAAAATCGGTACTGCAACGGGGAGGGGAAGGCTGCGCATGCGCAGAGCGTCGGGAGGGCTCACTGCTGCCATCCCGTGTCCGAAAATCGGTACGGCCACGGCCGGGGGAGGGTCTTAGTTAGGTCATTGTCTATCAATTAGGAGCCTTTGTATTTGCATCACTGGTTACTAGAATTATCGTCCGAACGGTGTCCGAATATCGGTACCGCAACGGCCAGCGGAGGGGCGCGCATGCGCAGAGCATCGAGAGCGCTCACTGCTGCCATCGCGTGTCCGAAAATCGGTACTGCTATGGGGATGGGGAGGCTGCGCATGCACAGAGCATCGGGAGGGCTCACTGCTGCCATCCCGTGTCCGAAAATCGGTACTGCAACGGGGGAGGGGGAGCCTGCGCATGCGCAGAACGTCGGGAGGGCTCACTGCTGCCATCCCGTGTCCGAAAATCGGTACTGCAATAGGGAGGAGGAGGCTGCGCATGCGCAGAACGTCGGGAGGGCTCACTGCTGCCATCCCGTGTCCGAAAATCGGTACTGCAACGGGGAGGGGGAGGCTGCGCATGCGCAGAGCGTCGGGAGCGCTCACTGCTGTCATCCCGTGTCCGAAAATCGGTACTGCAATGGGGAGGGGGAGGCTGCGCATGCGCAGAACGTCGGGAGGGCTCACTGCTGCCATCCCGTGTCCGAAAATCGATACTGCAACGGGGAGGGGGAGGCTGCGCATGCGCAGAGCGTCGGGAGCGCTCACTGCTGCCATCCCGTGTCCGAAAATCGGTACTGCAACGGGGGAGGGGGAGCCTGCGCATGCGCAGAACGTCGGGAGGGCTCACTGCTGCCATCCCGTGTCCGAAAATCGGTACTGCAATAGGGAGGGGGAGGCTGCGCATGCGCAGAACGTCGGGAGGGCTCACTGCTGCCATCCCGTGTCCGAAAATCGGTACTGCAACGGGGAGGGGGAGGCTGCGCATGCGCAGAGCGTCGGGAGCGCTCACTGCTGCCATCCCGTGTCCGAAAATCGGTACTGCAATGGGGAGGAGGAGGCTGCGCATGCGCAGAACGTCGGGAGGGCTCACTGCTGCCATCCCGTGTCCGAAAATCGGTACTGCAACGGGGAGGGGGAGGCTGCGCATGCGCAGAGCGTCGGGAGCGCTCACTGCTGCCATCCCGTGTCCGAAAATCGGTACTGCAACGGGGAGGGGGAGGCTGCGCATGCGCAGAACGTCGGGAGGGCTCACTGCTGCCATTCCGTGTCCGAAAATCGGTACGGTCACGGCCGGGGGAGGGTCTTAGTTAGGTCATTGTCTACCAATTAGGAGCCTTTGTATTTGCATCACTGGTTACTAGAATTATCGTCCGAACGGTGTCCGAATATCGGTACTGCAACGGCCAGCGGAGGGGCGCGCATGCGCAGAGCATCGAGAGCGCTCACTGCTGCCATCGCGTGTCCCAAAATCGGTACTGCAATAGCGAGGGGGAGGCTGCGCATGCGCAGAGCATCGGGAGGGCTCACTGCTGCCATCCCGTGTCCGAAAATCGGTACTGCAACGGGGAGGGGGAGGCTCCGCATGCGCAGAGCGTCGGGAGCGCTCACTGCTGCCATCGCGTGTACGAAAATCGGTACTGCAACGGGGAGGGGAAGGCTGCGCATGCGCAGAGCGTCGGGAGGGCTCACTGCTGCCATCCCGTGTCCGAAAATCGGTACGGCCACGGCCGGGGGAGGGTCTTAGTTAGGTCATTGTCTATCAATTAGGAGCCTTTGTATTTGCATCACTGGTTACTAGAATTATCGTCCGAACGGTGTCCGAATATCGGTACCGCAACGGCCAGCGGAGGGGCGCGCATGCGCAGAGCATCGGGAGGGCTCACTGCTGCCATCGCGTGTACGAAAATCGGTACTGCAACGGGGAGGGGGAGGCTGCGCATGCGCAGAGCGTCGGGAGCGCTCACTGCTGCCATCGCGTGTACGAAAATCGGTACTGCAACGGGGAGGGGAAGGCTGCGCATGCGCAGAGCGTCGGGAGGGCTCACTGCTGCCATCCCGTGTCCGAAAATCGGTACGGCCACGGCCGGGGGAGGGTCTTAGTTAGGTCATTGTCTACCAATTAGGAGCCTTTGTATTTGCATCACTGCTTACTAGAATTATCGTCCGAACGGTGTCCGAATATCGGTACTGCAACGGCCAGCGGAGGGGCGCGCATGCGCAGAGCATCGAGAGCGCTCACTGCTGCCATCGCGTGTCCGAAAATCGGTACTGCTATGGGGATGGGGAGGCTGCGCATGCACAGAGCATCGGGAGGGCTCACTGCTGCCATCCCGTGTCCGAAAATCGGTACTGCAACGGGGGAGGGGGAGCCTGCGCATGCGCAGAACGTCGGGAGGGCTCACTGCTGCCATCCCGTGTCCGAAAATCGGTACTGCAATAGGGAGGGGGAGGCTGCGCATGCGCAGAACGTCGGGAGGGCTCACTGCTGCCATCCCGTGTCCGAAAATCGGTACTGCAACGGGGAGGGGGAGGCTGCGCATGCGCAGAGCGTCGGGAGCGCTCACTGCTGCCATCCCGTGTCCGAAAATCGGTACTGCAATGGGGAGGGGGAGGCTGCGCATGCGCAGAACGTCGGGAGGGCTCACTGCTGCCATCCCGTGTCCGAAAATCGGTACTGCAACGGGGAGGGGGAGGCTGCGCATGCGCAGAGCGTCGGGAGCGCTCACTGCTGCCATCCCGTGTCCGAAAATCGGTACTGCAACGGGGAGGGGGAGGCTGCGCATGCGCAGAACGTCGGGAGGGCTCACTGCTGCCATTCCGTGTCCGAAAATCGGTACGGTCACGGCCGGGGGAGGGTCTTAGTTAGGTCATTGTCTACCAATTAGGAGCCTTTGTATTTGCATCACTGGTTACTAGAATTATCGTCCGAACGGTGTCCGAATATCGGTACTGCAACGGCCAGCGGAGGGGCGCGCATGCGCAGAGCATCGAGAGCGCTCACTGCTGCCATCGCGTGTCCCAAAATCGGTACTGCAATAGCGAGGGGGAGGCTGCGCATGCGCAGAGCATCGGGAGGGCTCACTGCTGCCATCCCGTGTCCGAAAATCGGTACTGCAACGGGGGAGGGGGAGGCTGCGCATGCGCAGAACGTCGGGAGGGCTCACTGCTGCCATCCCGTGTCCGAAAATCGGTACTGCAATAGGGAGGGGGAGGCTGCGCATGCGCAGAACGTCGGGAGGGCTCACTGCTGCCATCCCGTGTCCGAAAATCGGTACTGCAACGGGGAGGGGGAGGCTGCGCATGCGCAGAGCGTCGGGAGGGCTCACTGCTGCCATTCCGTGTCCGAAAATCGGTACGGTCACGGCCGGGGGAGGGTCTTAGTTAGGTCATTGTCTACCAATTAGGAGCCTTTGTATTTGCATCACTGGTTACTAGAATTATCGTCCGAACGGTGTCCGAATATCGGTACTGCAACGGCCAGCGGAGGGGCGCGCATGCGCAGAGCATCGAGAGCGCTCACTGCTGCCATCGCGTGTCCGAAAATCGGTACTGCAATAGCGAGGGGGAGGCTGCGCATGCGCAGAGCATCGGGAGGGCTCACTGCTGCCATCCCGTGTCCGAAAATCGGTACTGCAACGGGGGAGGGGGAGGCTGCGCATGCGCAGAACGTCGGGAGGGCTCACTGCTGCCATCCCGTGTCCGAAAATCGGTACTGCAATAGGGAGGGGGAGGCTGCGCATGCGCAGAACGTCGGGAGGGCTCACTGCTGCCATCCCGTGTCCGAAAATCGGTACTGCAACGGGGAGGGGGAGGCTGCGCATGCGCAGAGCGTCGGGAGCGCTCACTGCTGCCATCCCGTGTCCGAAAATCGGTACGGCCACGGCCGGGGAGGGTCTTAGTTAGGTCATTGTCTACCAATTAGGAGCCTTTGTATTTGCATCACTGGTTACTAGAATTATCGTCCGAACGGTGTCCGAATATCGGTACTGCAACGGCCAGCGGAGGGGCGCGCATGCGCAGAGCATCGAGAGCGCTCATTGCTGCCATCGCGTGTCCGAAAATCGGTACTGCTATGGGGATGGGGAGGCTGCGCATGCGCAGAGCATCGGGAGGGCTCACTGCTGCCATCCCGTGTCCGAAAATCGGTACTGCAACGGGGGAGGGGGAGCCTGCGCATGCGCAGAACGTCGGGAGGGCTCACTGCTGCCATCCCGTGTCCGAAAATCGGTACTGCAATAGGGAGGAGGAGGCTGCGCATGCGCAGAACGTCGGGAGGGCTCACTGCTGCCATCCCGTGTCCGAAAATCGGTACTGCAACGGGGAGGGGGAGGCTGCGCATGCGCAGAGCGTCGGGAGCGCTCACTGCTGCCATCCCGTGTCCGAAAATCGGTACTGCAATGGGGAGGGGGAGGCTGCGCATGCGCAGAACGTCGGGAGGGCTCACTGCTGCCATCCCGTGTCCGAAAATCGATACTGCAACGGGGAGGGGAGGCTGCGCATGCGCAGAGCGTCGGGAGCGCTCACTGCTGCCATCGCGTGTACGAAAATCGGTACTGCAACGGGGAGGGGAAGGCTGCGCATGCGCAGAGCGTCGGGAGGGCTCACTGCTGCCATCCCGTGTCCGAAAATCGGTACGGCCACGGCCGGGGGAGGGTCTTAGTTAGGTCATTGTCTACCAATTAGGAGCCTTTGTATTTGCATCACTGCTTACTAGAATTATCGTCCGAACGGTGTCCGAATATCGGTACTGCAACGGCCAGCGGAGGGGCGCGCATGCGCAGAGCATCGAGAGCGCTCACTGCTGCCATCGCGTGTCCGAAAATCGGTACTGCTATGGGGATGGGGAGGCTGCGCATGCACAGAGCATCGGGAGGGCTCACTGCTGCCATCCCGTGTCCGAAAATCGGTACTGCAACGGGGGAGGGGGAGCCTGCGCATGCGCAGAACGTCGGGAGGGCTCACTGCTGCCATCCCGTGTCCGAAAATCGGTACTGCAATAGGGAGGGGGAGGCTGCGCATGCGCAGAACGTCGGGAGGGCTCACTGCTGCCATCCCGTGTCCGAAAATCGGTACTGCAACGGGGAGGGGGAGGCTGCGCATGCGCAGAGCGTCGGGAGCGCTCACTGCTGCCATCCCGTGTCCGAAAATCGGTACTGCAATGGGGAGGGGGAGGCTGCGCATGCGCAGAACGTCGGGAGGGCTCACTGCTGCCATCCCGTGTCCGAAAATCGGTACTGCAACGGGGAGGGGAGGCTGCGCATGCGCAGAGCGTCGGGAGCGCTCACTGCTGCCATCCCGTGTCCGAAAATCGGTACTGCAACGGGGAGGGGGAGGCTGCGCATGCGCAGAACGTCGGGAGGGCTCACTGCTGCCATTCCGTGTCCGAAAATCGGTACGGTCACGGCCGGGGGAGGGTCTTAGTTAGGTCATTGTCTACCAATTAGGAGCCTTTGTATTTGCATCACTGGTTACTAGAATTATCGTCCGAACGGTGTCCGAATATCGGTACTGCAACGGCCAGCGGAGGGGCGCGCATGCGCAGAGCATCGAGAGCGCTCACTGCTGCCATCGCGTGTCCCAAAATCGGTACTGCAATAGCGAGGGGGAGGCTGCGCATGCGCAGAGCATCGGGAGGGCTCACTGCTGCCATCCCGTGTCCGAAAATCGGTACTGCAACGGGGGAGGGGGAGGCTGCGCATGCGCAGAACGTCGGGAGGGCTCACTGCTGCCATCCCGTGTCCGAAAATCGGTACTGCAATAGGGAGGGGGAGGCTGCGCATGCGCAGAACGTCGGGAGGGCTCACTGCTGCCATCCCGTGTCCGAAAATCGGTACTGCAACGGGGAGGGGGAGGCTGCGCATGCGCAGAGCGTCGGGAGGGCTCACTGCTGCCATTCCGTGTCCGAAAATCGGTACGGTCACGGCCGGGGGAGGGTCTTAGTTAGGTCATTGTCTACCAATTAGGAGCCTTTGTATTTGCATCACTGGTTACTAGAATTATCGTCCGAACGGTGTCCGAATATCGGTACTGCAACGGCCAGCGGAGGGGCGCGCATGCGCAGAGCATCGAGAGCGCTCACTGCTGCCATCGCGTGTCCGAAAATCGGTACTGCAATAGCGAGGGGGAGGCTGCGCATGCGCAGAGCATCGGGAGGGCTCACTGCTGCCATCCCGTGTCCGAAAATCGGTACTGCAACGGGGGAGGGGGAGGCTGCGCATGCGCAGAACGTCGGGAGGGCTCACTGCTGCCATCCCGTGTCCGAAAATCGGTACTGCAATAGGGAGGGGGAGGCTGCGCATGCGCAGAACGTCGGGAGGGCTCACTGCTGCCATCCCGTGTCCGAAAATCGGTACTGCAACGGGGAGGGGGAGGCTGCGCATGCGCAGAGCGTCGGGAGCGCTCACTGCTGCCATCCCGTGTCCGAAAATCGGTACGGCCACGGCCGGGGGAGGGTCTTAGTTAGGTCATTGTCTACCAATTAGGAGCCTTTGTATTTGCATCACTGGTTACTAGAATTATCGTCCGAACGGTGTCCGAATATCGGTACTGCAACGGCCAGCGGAGGGGCGCGCATGCGCAGAGCATCGAGAGCGCTCATTGCTGCCATCGCGTGTCCGAAAATCGGTACTGCTATGGGGATGGGGAGGCTGCGCATGCGCAGAGCATCGGGAGGGCTCACTGCTGCCATCCCGTGTCCGAAAATCGGTACTGCAACGGGGGAGGGGGAGCCTGCGCATGCGCAGAACGTCGGGAGGGCTCACTGCTGCCATCCCGTGTCCGAAAATCGGTACTGCAATAGGGAGGAGGAGGCTGCGCATGCGCAGAACGTCGGGAGGGCTCACTGCTGCCATCCCGTGTCCGAAAATCGGTACTGCAACGGGGAGGGGGAGGCTGCGCATGCGCAGAGCGTCGGGAGCGCTCACTGCTGCCATCCCGTGTCCGAAAATCGGTACTGCAATGGGGAGGGGGAGGCTGCGCATGCGCAGAACGTCGGGAGGGCTCACTGCTGCCATCCCGTGTCCGAAAATCGATACTGCAACGGGGAGGGGGAGGCTGCGCATGCGCAGAGCGTCGGGAGCGCTCACTGCTGCCATCCCGTGTCCGAAAATCGGTACTGCAACGGGGGAGGGGGAGCCTGCGCATGCGCAGAACGTCGGGAGGGCTCACTGCTGCCATCCCGTGTCCGAAAATCGGTACTGCAATAGGGAGGGGGAGGCTGCGCATGCGCAGAACGTCGGGAGGGCTCACTGCTGCCATCCCGTGTCCGAAAATCGGTACTGCAACGGGGAGGGGGAGGCTGCGCATGCGCAGAGCGTCGGGAGCGCTCACTGCTGCCATCCCGTGTCCGAAAATCGGTACGGCCACGGCCGGGGGAGGGTCTTAGTTAGGTCATTGTCTATCAATTAGGAGCCTTTGTATTTGCATCACTGGTTACTAGAATTATCGTCCGAACGGTGTCCGAATATCGGTACCGCAACGGCCAGCGGAGGGGCGCGCATGCGCAGAGCATCGGGAGGGCTCACTGCTGCCATCGCGTGTCCGAAAATCGGTACTGCAACGGGGAGGGGGAAGCAGGGCATGCGCAGAGCGTCGGGAGCGCTCACTGCTGCCATCCCGTGTCCGAAAATCGGTACTGCAATGGGGAGGGGGAGGCTGCGCATGCGCAGAACGTCGGGAGCGCTCACTGCTGCCATCCCGTGTCCGAAAATCGGTACTGCAATAGCGAGGGGGAGGCTGCGCATGCGCAGAACGTCGGGAGCGCTCACTGCTGCCATCCCGTGTCCGAAAATCGGTACTGCAACGGGGAGGGGGAGGCAGCGCATGCGCAGAGCGTCGGGAGGGCTCACTGCTGCCATCCCGTGTGCGAAAATCGATACCCCCACGGCCGGGGGAGTGTCTTAGTTAGATCATTGTCTACCAATTAGGAGCCTTTGTATTTGCATCACTGGTTACTAGAATTATCGTCCGAACGCTGTCCGAATATGGGTACTGCAACGGCCAGCGGAGGGGCGCGCATGCGCAGAGCATCGGGAGCGCTCACTGCTGCCATCCCGTGTCCGAAAATCGGTACTGCAACGGGGAGGGGGAGGCTGCGCATGCGCGGAGCGTCGGGAGCGCTCACTGCTGCCATCCCGTGTCCGAAAATCGGTACTGCGATGGGGGGGGGGACGCTGCGCATGCGCAGAGCGTCGGGAGGGCTCACTGCTGCCATCCCGTGTCCGAAAATCGGTACTGCAACTGGGGGGGTGAGGGTCTTAGTTAGGTCATTGTCTACCAATTAGGAGCCTTTGTATTTGCATCACTGGTTACTGGAATTATCGTCCGAATGGTGTTCGAATATCGGTACTGCAACGGCCAGCGGAGGGGCGCGCATGCGCAGAGCATCGGGAGCGCTCACTGCTGCCATCCCGTGTCCGAAAATCGGTACTGCAACGGGGGAGGGGGAGGCTGCGCATGCGCAGAACGTCGGGAGGGCTCACTGCTGCCATCCCGTGTCCGAAAATCGGTACTGCAACGGGGAGGGGGAGGCTGCGCATGCGCAGAACGTCGGGAGGGCTCACTGCTGCCATCCCGTGTCCGAATATCGGTACTGCAATGGGGAGGGGGAGGCTGCGCATGCGCAGAGCGTCGGGAGGGCTCACTGCTGCCATCCCGTGTCCGAAAATCGGTACGGCCACGGCCGGGGGAGGGTCTTAGTTAGGTCATTGTCTATCAATTAGGAGCCTTTGTATTTGCATCACTGGTTACTAGAATTATCGTCCGAACGGTGTCCGAATATCGGTACCGCAACGGCCAGCGGAGGGGCGCGCATGCGCAGAGCATCGGGAGGGCTCACTGCTGCCATCGCGTGTCCGAAAATCGGTACTGCAACGGGGAGGGGGAGGCTGCGCATGCGCAGAACGTCGGGAGCGCTCACTGCTGCCATCCCGTGTCCGAAAATCGGTACTGCAACGGGGAGGGGGAAGCAGGGCATGCGCAGAGCGTCGGGAGCGCTCACTGCTGCCATCCCGTGTCCGAAAGTCGGTACTGCAACGGGGAGGGGAAGGCTGCGCATGCGCAGAGCGTCGGGAGGGCTCACTGCTGCCATCCCGTGTCCGAAAATCGGTACTGCAACGGGGAGGGGAAGGCTGCGCATGCGCGGAGCGTCGGGAGCGCTCACTGCTGCCATCCCGTGTCCGAAAATCGGTACTGCGATGGGGGGGGGGACGCTGCGCATGCGCAGAGCGTCGGGAGGGCTCACTGCTGCCATCCCGTGTCCGAAAATCGGTACTGCAACTGGGGGGGTGAGGGTCTTAGTTAGGTCATTGTCTACCAATTAGGAGCCTTTGTATTTGCATCACTGGTTACTGGAATTATCGTCCGAATGGTGTTCGAATATCGGTACTGCAACGGCCAGCGGAGGGGCGCGCATGCGCAGAGCATCGGGAGCGCTCACTGCTGCCATCCCGTGTCCGAAAATCGGTACTGCAACGGGGGAGGGGGAGGCTGCGCATGCGCAGAACGTCGGGAGGGCTCACTGCTGCCATCCCGTGTCCGAAAATCGGTACTGCAATAGGGAGGAGGAGGCTGCGCATGCGCAGAACGTCGGGAGGGCTCACTGCTGCCATCCCGTGTCCGAATATCGGTACTGCAATGGGGAGGGGGAGGCTGCGCATGCGCAGAGCGTCGGGAGGGCTCACTGCTGCCATCCCGTGTCCGAAAATCGGTACGGCCACGGCCGGGGGAGGGTCTTAGTTAGGTCATTGTCTATCAATTAGGAGCCTTTGTATTTGCATCACTGGTTACTAGAATTATCGTCCGAACGGTGTCCGAATATCGGTACCGCAACGGCCAGCGGAGGGGCGCGCATGCGCAGAGCATCGGGAGGGCTCACTGCTGCCATCCCGTGTCCGAAAATCGGTACTGCAACGGGGGAGGGGGAGGCTGCGCATGCGCAGAACGTCGGGAGGGCTCACTGCTGCCATCCCGTGTCCGAAAATCGGTACTGCAACGGGGAGGGGGAGGCTGCGCATGCGCAGAACGTCGGGAGGGCTCACTGCTGCCATCCCGTGTCCGAAAATCGGTACTGCAATGGGGAGGGGGAAGCAGGGCATGCGCAGAGCGTCGGGAGCGCTCACTGCTGCCATCGCGTGTCCGAAAATCGGTACTGCAACGGGGAGGGGGAGGCTCCGCATGCGCAGAGCGTCGGGAGCGCTCACTGCTGCCATCCCGTGTCCGAAAATCGGTACTGCAACGGGGAGGGGAAGGCTGCGCATGCGCAGAGCGTCGGGAGGGCTCACTGCTGCCATCCCGTGTCCGAAAATCGGTACGGCCACGGCCGGGGGAGGGTCTTAGTTAGGTCATTGTCTATCAATTAGGAGCCTTTGTATTTGCATCACTGGTTACTAGAATTATCGTCCGAACGGTGTCCGAATATCGGTACCGCAACGGCCAGCGGAGGGGCGCGCATGCGCAGAGCATCGGGAGGGCTCACTGCTGCCATCGCGTGTACGAAAATCGGTACTGCAACGGGGAGGGGGAGGCTGCGCATGCGCAGAGCGTCGGGAGCGCTCACTGCTGCCATCGCGTGTACGAAAATCGGTACTGCAACGGGGAGGGGAAGGCTGCGCATGCGCAGAGCGTCGGGAGGGCTCACTGCTGCCATCCCGTGTCCGAAAATCGGTACGGCCACGGCCGGGGGAGGGTCTTAGTTAGGTCATTGTCTACCAATTAGGAGCCTTTGTATTTGCATCACTGCTTACTAGAATTATCGTCCGAACGGTGTCCGAATATCGGTACTGCAACGGCCAGCGGAGGGGCGCGCATGCGCAGAGCATCGAGAGCGCTCACTGCTGCCATCGCGTGTCCGAAAATCGGTACTGCTATGGGGATGGGGAGGCTGCGCATGCACAGAGCATCGGGAGGGCTCACTGCTGCCATCCCGTGTCCGAAAATCGGTACTGCAACGGGGGAGGGGGAGCCTGCGCATGCGCAGAACGTCGGGAGGGCTCACTGCTGCCATCCCGTGTCCGAAAATCGGTACTGCAATAGGGAGGAGGAGGCTGCGCATGCGCAGAACGTCGGGAGGGCTCACTGCTGCCATCCCGTGTCCGAAAATCGGTACTGCAACGGGGAGGGGGAGGCTGCGCATGCGCAGAGCGTCGGGAGCGCTCACTGCTGTCATCCCGTGTCCGAAAATCGGTACTGCAATGGGGAGGGGGAGGCAGCGCATGCGCAGAACGTCGGGAGG
>NW_028289266.1:1955000-1957500 GCF_059628265.1 Tinamus guttatus | reverse complement strand
GCGGGCGGGGGTCCGGCAGCTTCTCGGCCGGGGGCGGAGGGGGACGCCCCCCTTCCGCGCAACGAGACGCGCGCTCGTGCCTTTTCCCTCTCTCTCGCGCTCTCCCAGTGGCACGGCGGCGGACACCCAGGGGAAAAAAAAAGACCAGGGGGGCACCCGCGTGCCCCTCCTCGGTCGCCACCCCGCCAACGGCTGCCTGCGGCCGGCACCCGGCGACCCGGGGCTGAGACCATCGCCGGCGCCTCGCACGGATTCTTGGACACCTGGGAGCTGGCAGGGCCGCTCGGCCTCGCACCAGCAGGGTCGGGGAAGAAGCCCAACAGGAGAGGCGACGGCGGGAGAGAGCAGCACCGCGGCAAACTCCCTTCGCCACTTCAGCCAGCGGGACAGCGTCCCCGGCAACGCTACAGCGGGCCGTGTGCTGGAGAGGAGACCCCCGTGCCCGAACATCAGACACCCCCGCGCAGCCCGTGACAGGGAGCACGGAGGAGCCGACCCGCCGGGGGCCCTCTCCGACACGACCCGAATGGCCTCATCGATCCAAGCGCCGAGGCAGCTCGCCACCCTGCCCGAGGCACGGCCACCGCAGAGGCAGGCCGGCACCCGGGCGGACCACCGTCGGCAAGAGGTGCTCGCACATTTGCCCACTTGCGCGGCTCGGCCGTCTCACACGCAGACAGCGCACCGCCGGCCAGCAGAGCCACCGCGGCTCCAAGGCCTCGGCGGTGCGCCTGGACACCGGGGGGCCGCCCCCCGCAGTGCTTCCAGGGAACCGCCGGGAGACCAGCACACCGAGTGCTCGTGGCAGAGACGCGCAGCCAGCGACCACCGCCATCCACCCTCGCCGAGCCACCCTGGCGCGCTCCGGAGTCGGCCCCGCACGCTGAGTGCGGCCGGCAGCCAGACTCCGGAACTCATCGTTTTACTCACTGTGCGCCCTGTAAACGTACAGGTAAGTCACCAGCCGCGGAGGCCCCGAATTCCGCGCGCTCCACCTACCGGAGAGGCGCGCGGCGGTAGCCGCCCTCTACGATGACGTAACTGGAGGCAGAGCCATAGAGCGACCCCTTCGGAGGGGCCGGAGCACGAAAGGCGGAAGACGTCTACCCGTCACCAGCGCGACCAAGTGGCCCCGGAGCCGGGTGGACCTCGCCGCCCGCGCGGGCCGCCCCGGGGCCGCCGGCCGCCGCCACGGACGCCGGTAGACCTCGCCGCCCAGCGGCCCCCTTGCGGGCCGCCGCGGCGCCGCCCAGGGGCCGCCCCGGAGCCGGGTAGACCTTTTCCCCCGCCGCCACGGAGGCCGGTAGACCTCGCCGCCAGGCCCCCTTGCGGGCCGCCCCGGCGCCGCCCAGGGGCCGCCGCGGAGCCGGGTAGACCATTTCCCCCGCCGCCACGGAGGCCGGTAGACCTCGCCGCCAGGCCCCCTTGCGGGCCGCCGCGGCGCCGCCCAGGGGCCGCCCCGGAGCCGGGTAGACCTTTTCCCCTGCCGCCCCGGAGCCGGGTAGACCTCGCCGCCGGGCGCCCGTGCGGGCCGCCCCGGAGCCGGGTAGACCTTTTCCCCCCGCCGCCACGGAGGCCGGTAGACCTCGCCGCCAGGCCCCCTTGCGGGCCGCCCCGGCGCCGCCCAGCGGCCGCCCCGGAGCCGGGTAGACCTCGCCGCCGGGCGCCCGGGCGGGCCGCCCCGGAGCCGGGTAGACCTTGTCCCCCGCCGCCCCGGAGCCGGGTAGACCTCTCCTCTCCTTTCCTGTCCGTCTTTTGCGTAGGTCGAGCGGTGCCCCGCCCGGACGAGGATTTTTTTTTTTTTTTTTTTTTTTCCTTCCCCTATTTCCCCCCCCCGCCATTCGTTTCGTGCCGCCACCCCTTCGCGCGTTGCCTTCCCGCCTCAGCTCTCCATGAAGCGCAGCGGCGGCCAGGGCGCGCGGAGGGGGCGGGGCGGGGTGGGGCGGCGGCGGCCGTTATGGGGGAGCGGGGAGAGAAAGGGGGCGGCGCCGGCGGAACGGGCGGCTGCGGGACGGGCGGGGAAGAGGCGGAGGGAGAGGCCTGGGGTGGGCGGCGGGGCCCGCGAGCACCCGGCGGCGCCGCCTCTGCACCCGCCAACGCCGCCCCCCGCAACCCCCACCCCCCCGGTAACGGTAAGAGGCGCGCGGAAGGGCAGGTGCCTGGCGTTCGGGTCGGCGCCGCCGCACCTGCCGCCCGCGCGACCTTTTTTTTTTTTTTTTTTTTTTAAACTTTCGTTTTGATGGTCGGCGGAGTGCGTGCTCTGTGTGTGTGTATTCTCCTTGGGGGGGGACGGGCGGGAAGGGGGGGGGGGGGGGGGGCCGGGCGGCTGCTGGAGGGGCCGAACTTCCCCGCCGCCCCTCGCGGCGCGCGCCCCCCCCCCCCCCCCCCCCCCCCCCCCCCACGCGCCGAACTCCGCCCCCAACGGCCGTTGCCCTAGCAGCGGGGTCAGGCAAGAGGCTGCCGGGGGCGCTCCGCCGACGAGCCGCCCCGCCCGCGAGCA
>NW_028289266.1:1940000-1942500 GCF_059628265.1 Tinamus guttatus | reverse complement strand
AGGCGGCGGGGCGCCCACGGCTCACACGGAAGCCGACCGGGGATGGCCCTCCCGCCGAGGCCGGCACAACCACGGGTGCGCCCACGCGCACACGCTCCCCTCCACCGGGAGCCACGGACATGCTAGAGGAGCTCGCGACCTCGAGGCGGGCGCGGCCCCCCCAACGGAGAACACCGGGGCGGCACGCTCCGCAGCGGGCGGGGGTCCGGCAGCTTCTCGGCCAGGGGCGGAGGGGGACGCCCCCCTTCCGCGCAACGAGACGCGCGCTCGTGCCTTTTCCCTCTCTCTCGCGCTCTCCCAGTGGCACGGCGGCGGACACCCAGGGGAAAAAAAAAGACCAGGGGGGCACCCGCGTGCCCCTCCTCGGTCGCCACCCCGCCAACGGCTGCCTGCGGCCGGCACCCGGCGACCCGGGGCTGAGACCATCGCCGGCGCCTCGCACGGATTCTTGGACACCTGGGAGCTGGCAGGGCCGCTCGGCCTCGCACCAGCAGGGTCGGGGAAGAAGCCCAACAGGAGAGGCGACGGCGGGAGAGAGCAGCACCGCGGCAAACTCCCTTCGCCACTTCAGCCAGCGGGACAGCGTCCCCGGCAACGCTACAGCGGGCCGTGTGCTGGAGAGGAGACCCCCGTGCCCGAACATCAGACACCCCCGCGCAGCCCGTGACAGGGAGCACGGAGGAGCCGACCCGCCGGGGGCCCTCTCCGACACGACCCGAATGGCCTCATCGATCCAAGCGCCGAGGCAGCTCGCCACCCTGCCCGAGGCACGGCCACCGCAGAGGCAGGCCGGCACCCGGGCGGACCACCGTCGGCAAGAGGTGCTCGCACATTTGCCCACTTGCGCGGCTCGGCCGTCTCACACGCAGACAGCGCACCGCCGGCCAGCAGAGCCACCGCGGCTCCAAGGCCTCGGCGGTGCGCCTGGACACCGGGGGGCCGCCCCCCGCAGTGCTTCCAGGGAACCGCCGGGAGACCAGCACACCGAGTGCTCGTGGCAGAGGCGCGCAGCCAGCGACCACCGCCATCCACCCTCGCCGAGCCACCCTGGCGCGCTCCGGAGTCGGCCCCGCACGCTGAGCGCGGCCGGCAGCCAAACTCCGGAACTCATCGTTTTACTCACTGTGCGCCCTGTAAACGTACAGGTAAGTCACCAGCCGCGGAGGCCCCGAATTCCGCGCGCTCCACCTACCGGAGAGGCGCGCGGCGGTAGCCGCCCTCTACGATGACGTAACTGGAGGCAGAGCCATAGAGCGACCCCTTCGGAGGGGCCGGAGCACGAAAGGCGGAAGACGTCTACCCGTCACCAGCGCGACCAAGTGGCCCCGGAGCCGGGTGGACCTCGCCGCCCGCGCGGGCCGCCCCGGGGCCGCCGGCCGCCGCCACGGACGCCGGTAGACCTCGCCGCCCAGCGGCCCCCTTGCGGGCCGCCGCGGCGCCGCCCAGGGGCCGCCCCGGAGCCAGGTAGACCTTTTCCCCCGCCGCCACGGAGGCCGGTAGACCTCGCCGCCCAGCGGCCCCCTTGCGGGCCGCCCCGGCGCCGCCCAGGGGCCGCCCCGGAGCCGGGTAGACCTTTTCCCCCGCCGCCACGGAGGCCGGTAGACCTCGCCGCCAGGCCCCCTTGCGGGCCGCCCCGGCGCCGCCCAGCGGCCGCCCCGGAGCCGGGTAGACCTTTTCCCCTGCCGCCCCGGAGCCGGGTAGACCTCGCCGCCGGGCGCCCGGGCGGGCCGCCCCGGAGCCGGGTAGACCTCGCCGCCCCCGCCGCCACGGAGGCCGGTAGACCTCGCCGCCAGGCCCCCTTGCGG
The DNA here is from genome assembly GCF_059628265.1 of Tinamus guttatus. Classification (NCBI taxonomy): domain Eukaryota; kingdom Metazoa; phylum Chordata; class Aves; order Tinamiformes; family Tinamidae; genus Tinamus; species Tinamus guttatus. The sequence goes on along the minus strand of NW_028289266.1, from coordinate 1,940,695 downwards.
GCCGCCCCGGCGCCGCCCAGCGGCCGCCCCGGAGCCGGGTAGACCTTTTCCCCCCGCCGCCCCGGAGCCGGGTAGACCTTTCCTCTCCTTTCCTGTCCGTCTTTTGCGTAGGTCGAGCGGTGCCCCGCCCGGACGAGGATTTTTTTTTTTTTTTTTTTTTTTTCCTTCCCCTATTTCCCCCCCCCGCCATTCGTTTCGTGCCGCCACCCCTTCGCGCGTTGCTCTCCATGAAGCGCAGCGGCGGCCAGGGCGCGCGGAGGGGGCGGGGGGCGGGGCGGGGCGGGGTGGGGCGGCGGCGGCCGTTATGGGGGAGCGGGGAGAGAAAGGGGGCGGCGCCGGCGGAACGGGCGGCTGCGGGACGGGCGGGGAAGAGGCGGAGGGAGAGGCCTGGGGTGGGCGGCGGGGCCCGCGAGCACCCGGCGGCGCCGCCTCTGCACCCGCCAACGCCGCCCCCCGCAACCCCCACCCCCCCGGTAACGGTAAGAGGCGCGCGGAAGGGCAGGTGCCTGGCGTTCGGGTCGGCGCCGCCGCACCTGCCGCCCGCGCGACTTTTTTTTTTTTTTTTTTTTTTTTTAAAAAACTTTCGTTTTGATGGTCGGCGGAGTGCGTGCTCTGTGTGTGTGTATTCTCCTTGGGGGGGGGACGGGCGGGAAGGGGGGGGGGGGGGGGGGCGGGCGGCTGCTGGAGGGGGCGGG
>NW_028289266.1:1925000-1927500 GCF_059628265.1 Tinamus guttatus | reverse complement strand
CCCGGCGACCCGGGGCTGAGACCATCGCCGGCGCCTCGCACGGATTCTTGGACACCTGGGAGCTGGCAGGGCCGCTCGGCCTCGCACCAGCAGGGTCGGGGAAGAAGCCCAACAGGAGAGGCGACGGCGGGAGAGAGCAGCACCGCGGCAAACTCCCTTCGCCACTTCAGCCAGCGGGACAGCGTCCCCGGCAACGCTACAGCGGGCCGTGTGCTGGAGAGGAGACCCCCGTGCCCGAACATCAGACACCCCCGCGCAGCCCGTGACAGGGAGCACGGAGGAGCCGACCCGCCGGGGGCCCTCTCCGACACGACCCGAATGGCCTCATCGATCCAAGCGCCGAGGCAGCTCGCCACCCTGCCCGAGGCACGGCCACCGCAGAGGCAGGCCGGCACCCGGGCGGACCACCGTCGGCAAGAGGTGCTCGCACATTTGCCCACTTGCGCGGCTCGGCCGTCTCACACGCAGACAGCGCACCGCCGGCCAGCAGAGCCACCGCGGCTCCAAGGCCTCGGCGGTGCGCCTGGACACCGGGGGGCCGCCCCCCGCAGTGCTTCCAGGGAACCGCCGGGAGACCAGCACACCGAGTGCTCGTGGCAGAGGCGCGCAGCCAGCGACCACCGCCATCCACCCTCGCCGAGCCACCCTGGCGCGCTCCGGAGTCGGCCCCGCACGCTGAGCGCGGCCGGCAGCCAAACTCCGGAACTCATCGTTTTACTCACTGTGCGCCCTGTAAACGTACAGGTAAGTCACCAGCCGCGGAGGCCCCGAATTCCGCGCGCTCCACCTACCGGAGAGGCGCGCGGCGGTAGCCGCCCTCTACGATGACGTAACTGGAGGCAGAGCCATAGAGCGACCCCTTCGGAGGGGCCGGAGCACGAAAGGCGGAAGACGTCTACCCGTCACCAGCGCGACCAAGTGGCCCCGGAGCCGGGTGGACCTCGCCGCCCGCGCGGGCCGCCCCGGGGCCGCCGGCCGCCGCCACGGACGCCGGTAGACCTCGCCGCCCAGCGGCCCCCTTGCGGGCCGCCGCGGCGCCGCCCAGGGGCCGCCCCGGAGCCAGGTAGACCTTTTCCCCCGCCGCCACGGAGGCCGGTAGACCTCGCCGCCCAGCGGCCCCCTTGCGGGCCGCCCCGGCGCCGCCCAGGGGCCGCCCCGGAGCCGGGTAGACCTTTTCCCCCGCCGCCACGGAGGCCGGTAGACCTCGCCGCCAGGCCCCCTTGCGGGCCGCCCCGGCGCCGCCCAGCGGCCGCCCCGGAGCCGGGTAGACCTTTTCCCCTGCCGCCCCGGAGCCGGGTAGACCTCGCCGCCGGGCGCCCGGGCGGGCCGCCCCGGAGCCGGGTAGACCTCGCCGCCCCCGCCGCCACGGAGGCCGGTAGACCTCGCCGCCAGGCCCCCTTGCGGGCCGCCCCGGCGCCGCCCAGCGGCCGCCCCGGAGCCGGGTAGACCTTTTCCCCCCGCCGCCCCGGAGCCGGGTAGACCTTTCCTCTCCTTTCCTGTCCGTCTTTTGCGTAGGTCGAGCGGTGCCCCGCCCGGACGAGGATTTTTTTTTTTTTTTTTTTTTTTTCCTTCCCCTATTTCCCCCCCCCGCCATTCGTTTCGTGCCGCCACCCCTTCGCGCGTTGCTCTCCATGAAGCGCAGCGGCGGCCAGGGCGCGCGGAGGGGGCGGGGGGCGGGGCGGGGCGGGGTGGGGCGGCGGCGGCCGTTATGGGGGAGCGGGGAGAGAAAGGGGGCGGCGCCGGCGGAACGGGCGGCTGCGGGACGGGCGGGGAAGAGGCGGAGGGAGAGGCCTGGGGTGGGCGGCGGGGCCCGCGAGCACCCGGCGGCGCCGCCTCTGCACCCGCCAACGCCGCCCCCCGCAACCCCCACCCCCCCGGTAACGGTAAGAGGCGCGCGGAAGGGCAGGTGCCTGGCGTTCGGGTCGGCGCCGCCGCACCTGCCGCCCGCGCGACTTTTTTTTTTTTTTTTTTTTTTTTTAAAAAACTTTCGTTTTGATGGTCGGCGGAGTGCGTGCTCTGTGTGTGTGTATTCTCCTTGGGGGGGGGACGGGCGGGAAGGGGGGGGGGGGGGGGGCGGGCGGCTGCTGGAGGGGGCGGGAAAAAGGCGGAGGGCGGGGGCCGGGAGGGGCGCGGGGGACGGTTCGGGCGGCGCGGAACCATGCCCGCCGCGGCCGAACTTCCCCGCCACCCCTCGCGGCGCCCCCCCCCCCCACCACGCGCCGAACTCCGCCCCCAACGGCCGTTGCCCTAGCAGCGGGGTCAGGCAAGAGGCTGCCGGGGGCGCTCCGCCGACGAGCCGCCCCGCCCGCCGGCGCCCCGCCCGCGAGCACCCGGCGGCGCCGCCGCTGCACCCGCCAACGCTGCCCCCCGCAACCCCCACCCCCCCCCCGGTAACGGTAAGAGGCGCGCGGCAGGGCAGGTGCCTGGCGTTCGGGTCGGCGCCGCCGCACCTGCCGCCCTCGCGGCTTTTTTATTTTTTTTTTTTAAACTTTCGTTTTGA
>NW_028289266.1:1910000-1912500 GCF_059628265.1 Tinamus guttatus | reverse complement strand
CGCGCGCTCGTGCCTTTTCCCTCTCTCTCGCGCTCTCCCAGTGGCACGGCGGCGGACACCCAGGGGAAAAAAAAAGACCAGGGGGGCACCCGCGTGCCCCTCCTCGGTCGCCACCCCGCCAACGGCTGCCTGCGGCCGGCACCCGGCGACCCGGGGCTGAGACCATCGCCGGCGCCTCGCACGGATTCTTGGACACCTGGGAGCTGGCAGGGCCGCTCGGCCTCGCACCAGCAGGGTCGGGGAAGAAGCCCAACAGGAGAGGCGACGGCGGGAGAGAGCAGCACCGCGGCAAACTCCCTTCGCCACTTCAGCCAGCGGGACAGCGTCCCCGGCAACGCTACAGCGGGCCGTGTGCTGGAGAGGAGACCCCCGTGCCCGAACATCAGACACCCCCGCGCAGCCCGTGACAGGGAGCACGGAGGAGCCGACCCGCCGGGGGCCCTCTCCGACACGACCCGAATGGCCTCATCGATCCAAGCGCCGAGGCAGCTCGCCACCCTGCCCGAGGCACGGCCACCGCAGAGGCAGGCCGGCACCCGGGCGGACCACCGTCGGCAAGAGGTGCTCGCACATTTGCCCACTTGCGCGGCTCGGCCGTCTCACACGCAGACAGCGCACCGCCGGCCAGCAGAGCCACCGCGGCTCCAAGGCCTCGGCGGTGCGCCTGGACACCGGGGGGCCGCCCCCCGCAGTGCTTCCAGGGAACCGCCGGGAGACCAGCACACCGAGTGCTCGTGGCAGAGGCGCGCAGCCAGCGACCACCGCCATCCACCCTCGCCGAGCCACCCTGGCGCGCTCCGGAGTCGGCCCCGCACGCTGAGCGCGGCCGGCAGCCAAACTCCGGAACTCATCGTTTTACTCACTGTGCGCCCTGTAAACGTACAGGTAAGTCACCAGCCGCGGAGGCCCCGAATTCCGCGCGCTCCACCTACCGGAGAGGCGCGCGGCGGTAGCCGCCCTCTACGATGACGTAACTGGAGGCAGAGCCATAGAGCGACCCCTTCGGAGGGGCCGGAGCACGAAAGGCGGAAGACGTCTACCCGTCACCAGCGCGACCAAGTGGCCCCGGAGCCGGGTGGACCTCGCCGCCCGCGCGGGCCGCCCCGGGGCCGCCGGCCGCCGCCACGGACGCCGGTAGACCTCGCCGCCCAGCGGCCCCCTTGCGGGCCGCCGCGGCGCCGCCCAGGGGCCGCCCCGGAGCCAGGTAGACCTTTTCCCCCGCCGCCACGGAGGCCGGTAGACCTCGCCGCCCAGCGGCCCCCTTGCGGGCCGCCCCGGCGCCGCCCAGGGGCCGCCCCGGAGCCGGGTAGACCTTTTCCCCCGCCGCCACGGAGGCCGGTAGACCTCGCCGCCAGGCCCCCTTGCGGGCCGCCCCGGCGCCGCCCAGCGGCCGCCCCGGAGCCGGGTAGACCTTTTCCCCTGCCGCCCCGGAGCCGGGTAGACCTCGCCGCCGGGCGCCCGGGCGGGCCGCCCCGGAGCCGGGTAGACCTCGCCGCCCCCGCCGCCACGGAGGCCGGTAGACCTCGCCGCCAGGCCCCCTTGCGGGCCGCCCCGGCGCCGCCCAGCGGCCGCCCCGGAGCCGGGTAGACCTTTTCCCCCCGCCGCCCCGGAGCCGGGTAGACCTTTCCTCTCCTTTCCTGTCCGTCTTTTGCGTAGGTCGAGCGGTGCCCCGCCCGGACGAGGATTTTTTTTTTTTTTTTTTTTTTTTCCTTCCCCTATTTCCCCCCCCCGCCATTCGTTTCGTGCCGCCACCCCTTCGCGCGTTGCTCTCCATGAAGCGCAGCGGCGGCCAGGGCGCGCGGAGGGGGCGGGGGGCGGGGCGGGGCGGGGTGGGGCGGCGGCGGCCGTTATGGGGGAGCGGGGAGAGAAAGGGGGCGGCGCCGGCGGAACGGGCGGCTGCGGGACGGGCGGGGAAGAGGCGGAGGGAGAGGCCTGGGGTGGGCGGCGGGGCCCGCGAGCACCCGGCGGCGCCGCCTCTGCACCCGCCAACGCCGCCCCCCGCAACCCCCACCCCCCCGGTAACGGTAAGAGGCGCGCGGAAGGGCAGGTGCCTGGCGTTCGGGTCGGCGCCGCCGCACCTGCCGCCCGCGCGACTTTTTTTTTTTTTTTTTTTTTTTTTAAAAAACTTTCGTTTTGATGGTCGGCGGAGTGCGTGCTCTGTGTGTGTGTATTCTCCTTGGGGGGGGGACGGGCGGGAAGGGGGGGGGGGGGGGGGCGGGCGGCTGCTGGAGGGGGCGGGAAAAAGGCGGAGGGCGGGGGCCGGGAGGGGCGCGGGGGACGGTTCGGGCGGCGCGGAACCATGCCCGCCGCGGCCGAACTTCCCCGCCACCCCTCGCGGCGCCCCCCCCCCCCACCACGCGCCGAACTCCGCCCCCAACGGCCGTTGCCCTAGCAGCGGGGTCAGGCAAGAGGCTGCCGGGGGCGCTCCGCCGACGAGCCGCCCCGCCCGCCGGCGCCCCGCCCGCGAGCACCCGGGGGGGGGGGGCCGCCGCTGCACCCG